>NC_046163.1:62990861-63015861 GCF_011064425.1 Rattus rattus
CTGGGAAAGGGCCACGAGAGACCTGCGAGCCAGTTCAGGTTCTCCAGTGCACACGCCAGGCACTGCTCCACCATGGAGTCACACACCCAGCCAGCATACGGCACTTCAAGATTACTTCTATAAAATAAATAGCTTTATCTGCCAAAGTTTCTGCCATGGACCATTTCAAAAGCTCCCTGTGCCCCTGGTTTCTGACTCTGTGGGCACACCTTACCTTTATAGTAACCACCTGCCCCCTGTACAACCCAGGTCTGTAAGGTTCTAATCTGTACTGAATGACCTGTTTCACTATTGCACAGTTCTAGTTTTCTCCCGACTACATAAACACACACACACACACACACACACACACACACACACACACACACACACATGCACATGCACGCACATGCACATGCACGCACACAACACAAGATAATTGAAAGAAAGAAAAAACTTGTCTTTAAAGGAGGCTGGAGAGATGTCTCAGTGGTTACGAGCATCGCCTGCTCTTACAGAGGACCTAGGTTCAGTTCCCAGCACCCACATGGTAGTTCACTATCATCTGTAAGTCCAGTTCCAGGGGACCTGGCGCCCCCTTCTGGCTTCCACAAGTACTGCATGCATTTGTAAACAGATTTTAAGGAAGAAGCCCTCAGAGACAAAGGTCTAGAAATGAGGATTTGCCCAAATGCTACCTCTGCCTGTTAGAATGGGCAGCCTCGGCCCTGGCCCCGGCACTGAGTGGTGGGGCCGGGACTCAGCACAGCTGCCTGGCTTTAAGAACATCTCCCACCCAAGTGCTCACCGGGCTGACCCTGCTTAGCTTCTTTGATCAGATGAGGCTGGGCACTGAGGCTGGTAGAGCACTTGCCCAGGATGCGTTCAGCCAGGGTTTGCTTCCCAGAACGTCACAAAAGGCACGCCTGCAATCCCCAACATGACAAGTTCAGAGTTCTCCTCAACGACACAGGGAGTTTGAGGCCAAACAACAAACAAACAAGCAAGCTCCTTCTCTAGAAGTTTGTAGAAACAGCCCCTCCCACGTGACAGAGAACACACTGAGATTTGTCTGCCGTTCCCCACCCCCAACCCCTGCTCTTTCAACACAGAGTGAGGACTTACGTAAAGAGAATGCCCCATTAAAACATCTCAAATTCAGCTCAGGACAGTGAGCAAAGTCCAGGGGACACAGAGCCCCTTGCTTGCCAGAGGCAGAGATAAGCAGCAAACATTGGTCTTTAAAACCTCATCACTCTGTGCTCCAGAAATCAAACGCACCACACCGGCCCAGGCCTTTTAAGACTGGCTCCATCCTCTAACTCCCCACGGGGAAAGTCCACTGTACTCTGTACCACAAGCTGCGAAGGTCCCACAAGGCATCCCCTACTCCATACGTTTACGATAAACAATGCCCGGACTTTTGCATCACACTTAGGCCTAATGTGTTGTTTTTTATTAGTTGAGGATTAAATATGCATTTAATCACTCTGCATTAGTGTTTGAAAGGGTTGTGACAGCAGGAGGTGGACAGGTCAGCACAACGAACCCTTCACTCCTGGGCTTCCTGGCTTAACTGGGACTAAATCAGCAAGGGCTCACTGTTTCACAGTAAGGAGTTTGTTAAAAACATGCATGGCTATAGAATTTTCTAGAAAAATCACAATGTCATATCTTATTTAGTATTTCTGGAAGCCCATCATAATTCAGAAATGTAACAGCTAAACAGCTTATTTTTTTTTTAATATTAAAACAAAACAAAACAAAAAAAAACAAACAAAAAACCCCTACACATCCAAATGGCCCCAGAAAAGGGCTATGCTTATATTAGTCTTAGGTTAAGTTTGACAGGTTACAGAAATCAAGAATTCTACAGCCAGTGATGACATCATCTTGTCTTCTTCCCTTGGCTAAAGCAAAATTAGTACCAAAACAACGTCTTAGGAGACAAATAAAAAACATTTTATTTTCTGTCCTAGTTAGCATTCTGTCACCTTGCCTATAAAAATCAGATCAGCCTGTAGACACGCCGGAGGAGGACTGTCTGGTCATTAACTGAGGTAGGTGGGCCCAGCCCACTGTGGGAAGCACCATTCCCTACACAGGGAAACCTGGGCTGCACAAGGTTAACGGATCATAAGCCAGAAAGTGAGCAAACCAGCAAACAGCGTTTCTCTGTGCCTTCTGTTTCAAGTTCTTACTGAGTTCCTGCCTTGACTCCTCTCAATCAGGGACCATCACCCAAAAGTGTGACCCAGATAAACCCTTTCCTGTTCCTACTTGCTTTTAGTCAGTGGTTTTTATTACAGCAACAGAGACTAAACTGGAACAGTGCCTAAAGTAAAACTTCTCCCAAAATAACAGGCAAATTACAAGGGACCGACAGAACTTTTACTTCATGGGATGATTCCTAGGCCAGTTTGGTCAGGTCCGGTGTTAAAGGGCAGTCTGTTTCAGCAGTCCTGGTACTTGAATCTGAGGCCTGATGTGTGCCAGGTAAGTGTTCTCTCTGCCTGACCTACCTCCCAACCCTCTTTTCATTTTTAATTTTCTCTAATTGATTTACTTTTATTTTGAGATATGTGACTCACTCGTATGTGTGTCACATTCATGCCTGGAGCCCGGACAGGTCAGAGGTTGAGTTATGGGGGGCTGAGAGGTACCGTGTGAGTATTGGGAACCAAACCCAGGTCCTTTGCAAGAGGAGCAAGTACTCTTAGCCGTGAGCCATTTCTCCAGTCCCTCATTTTTAATTCTGAGTCAGGGTCTCATACTGCAGCCTAGGCAGACCTTGAACTCACTCTGTAGTCCAGGCTGATCTTGAACTTGAGATCTCCTGCCTCCCTCCCAAGTGGCAGGCCTGTGCCATCAGGCTCAGCTAATAACATGCATTCTTAACACAGAGTGTCAGACTCCTCGATATTTAACAAGTGTTTTAAGAATGGCTCCTTCAGGCTGGAGAGATGGCTCAGTGGTTAAGAGCACTGGCTCTTCCAGAGGTCCTGAGTTCAAATCCCAGCAACTACATGGTGGCTCACAGCCATCTGTAATGAGATCTGATGCCCTCTTCTGTACTTAATATAATAAATAAATCTTTAAAAAAAAAAAAGGCTCCTTCATCATAAACACTCTAACAGGCAATGTGGAATCTCAGGCAGGGAGAATAAGCAGGAGGACCAGGAATCAAATGAAGCTTCAGGCCCAGGCCCCTTTTGCATCATTCAAAGTCCTGCATGCAATTTTTGGCTTTATTTTTCTTAAAGTGTCCCCACACACACACACACACACACACACACACACACACACACACACACACACACACACACACACACCTCAGGTCCCATCTAATCTAGGTTTAACCTGAGTAGAGTAGGGTTCCTCTCCAGTAGCCCCTCTTTTTTCTTACCTTCATGACCACCATGCCCTCCCCCAGTGGCTTTCCTGGCTACACTGACTGGTGAGCGGCCTGTGAGATGTGAGACGTTGTCAGCACAGCTGTGGAATCACCCGGCTGCTGCTGCTGTGGATTGTGGGTAAGACCTGAGGAGGCTCTGAGTTGAGACCCTGATGATGGAATAAAGCACTGGGATTCTGCCTCCTCCCAGCTGCTGGTTGCACTCCTGAGAGGGAGACAGGCTACTGCACATTCTAGCACTTTCTGGAACACTGCAGCCATTCACTACACCTCTGCTACATGGATGCCAGCCACAACAGCTTCCCTGTTCAGACACCAGCAGCTTCTTAATAGCCACACCCTAAAAATCAAATTCCTAGGACAGTGGCCTCCAGCGACTCCCCATCCAGCCACCTCCATCGGCCCTCCAGTGCCCCTGGAAATCTGAAATACATCAGGGCCTCTTTGCTCCACCTTCTCATGCTTCTACACCTCCTATCTGTCTGATTTCCCAACCCACACATAGAACAAGCCAGGACACAAAGGCATAGCATTGCTTCTTGGGAGCCAAATCAAACATCCCACCCCCACCACCCCCACCACCCCCACCACCCTCACTCACAGGCCTCCCTTCTCCAGGCACTTAGCAGTCTCAACTCAATCCAGAATCACCTGAAGGAGGCTCAACACAGTAGTTTCCATTGGCCTCCAGGCGGGCCTGGGGGACTGTTTTCATTGCTCTAACCAACATGGGAAGATCCAGCCCACTGCAGGCGGCACCATTCCCCAGGTCTGAAGCCCTGGACTGTGTAAGAGTAGAGAGAGCTAGCAGAGCATTAAGCTCGCGTGCACGCACTCTGTGCTACTGACTGTGCGGGCGACGATTAAGTTTCTTTAATTCTTCCTCATATTTGTTAAATTAAAAGACTTGGCCCTCTGTTATGGGCTAGGCACTGTGACATTGTGACTCAGATCCTAATTCAGGTTCCTTTTCCACACTCATAGACTTTAACCTGTTACTCTGACTAAAGCAAACCCTTCCTCCCTTAAGGTGTTTTTGTCTGTTTGTTTGTTTTTCAGCAACAGAAATGAAAGTAGGACACCACTTGTAAGCACCCATCCATCTTATAAACACTCACACTGAAGCACTTCTCAGCTGGACTGGGGACCGTTGTCACATGCCACGCAGCTCGTCCCCAGAGGCCCTCTTTTCATCTCTGTGCCCAGGATCTGAGACACAATGCCTAGGCCATAACAGATGACCAAGTTTTTGTTTTCTTCTTTAAAGACTTATTTAATGTTCATGAGTACACTGTCACTCTCTTCAGACACACCAGTAGAGGGCATCGGATCCCATCACAGATGGTCGTGAGCCACCATGTGGTTGCCAGGAATTGAACTCAGGACCTCTGGAAGAGCAGTCAGTGCTCTTAACCACTGAGCCATCTCTCCAGCCCCCTTGCCCAAGTTTTAACTTAACAAATATGAGAAGGAATCAAAGAAACTTAATAGTAAACTGTATGGGCAGCTGGTATGGTTTGAATTCGAGCTGCTCACACCCATAGACTCATGGGTAGGAACACTTGGTCCCTGCCTGGGGGTGTTGCTTGTGGCTGTGGGACCATTAGAAGGTGGCACATAGATGAAGGAAGGGTGTCACTAGGGGTCTGGCCTTGACGTTTTTAACCCAGTCCCACTTCCTGTCCACTATCTGCTGAGTGCAGACGAGATATGACCAGCCAGCTTCCTGCTCCTGCCACCAGGCCATCAAGGCCAGGATGGGCTCTATCCTTCCAGAACTGCAAACCAGAATAAACCCCTTCTCCCTTTGAGGGTATTTTATGATAGCAGCCAAAAAGTAAGACAGCTGGAGAGTGTCAGTTAACACACACGTTATACATATACTACTGTTTTTAAATTGTCAAATTGTGTGGACAGTGACTATACTGGCGGGTTTGTGTGTCAACTTGACACAAGCTAGAGTTATCACAGCCTCAGTTAAGGAAATGCCTCCATGAGACCCAGCTGTAAGGTATTTTCTCAATTAGTGATCAAAGGGGGAGGGCCCAGCCCATTATGGGTGGTGCCATCCCTAGGCTGGTGGTCTTGGGTTCTATAAGAGAGCAAGCTGAGCAAGCCAGGGGGAGCAAGCCAGTAAGTAACATCCCTCCATGGCCTCTGCATCAGCTCCTGCTTCCTGCCCTGTGTGAGTTCCAGTCCTGACTTCCTTTGGTGATGAACAGCAATGTGGAAGTGTAAGCTGAATAAACCCTTTCCTCCCCAACTTGCTTCTTGGTCATGATGTTTGTGCAGGAGCAGAAACCCTGACTAAGATAGTGACTTAATTGGCTTAAATCAGCTCTTTGCAAAGGTTTATGGGAAAGCAGTGGTTCTCAACCTTCCTAATGCTGTCACCCATTAATACAGTTTCTCATGTTGTGGTGACCCCTAACCAGAAAATTATTTTCATTGCTTCTTCGTAACTGTAATTTTGCTACAGTTATGAATCATAGTGTAAATATTTTTGGAGAGCTCTCTTTGCTAAGAGGTTGAGACCTACAGGTTGAGAACACTGCACCATGGGGACCCACAAATAAGGGCACATTCTACTCATACAGAAGGACCCATGGGAGCCAAGAGCTGAAGTGTTTAAGAGCTTCTCCTCTGAGTGCTAACCGCTCCTCAATGGTACACTCACCCCAGGTCCACAGAGGCAGGAAGCAAGCCTTGTGCTGCTCCTCCAGCTCTTCCCCCACCTGCTGGGCAGAGTTGGGGAACCTTTCAAAGCATCCTTTCTTATATAAAGGGGATAAGTCTTCAAAGGGTCAAGGGAGAGCTCATATAAAGTCATTCATTAGTTCAGGGCCTCACACCCAATTAAAGGCACTCAGAAAGCATAGCCCTCTCCTCCCCAGGCCCAGCACAACTGCAGAAGCTTCTCCTGACCAAGCAACACCCCGCTGGGTGTGTTCACCAGAGGCTTTGATTGACTGCCCCTTTTAGGCTGCAGTGAATGAAAAGTGGAACACGGCAATGCCTGTCACTGGGCACCGCCATGGATGGAGCTCCTGCACCTTCACAGCCTATACTTGGGAACCTGTAACTGAAATCTTGGCACACACTCCTGGGTGATACAAGGGAGAAGGAGGGCTGTCCTCTTTATCTTCCTTTCCTTTCGCCTCGGCGATAGCGCAGTCTCAGCTGCACGCTGGAATGTCGTATGCTCTGCAGCCCTAGCATGAGAATGTGGACAGCGCCCCCTGGAGGCCTGGAGGCCATTAGGGGCCAAAGCGACCATAGAGAAGTTAGGGAAAGGAAGGAGTCTGTCTCCCCACCACCTTCACTCGGTTTGCACCAACTCTGAGCGCAGCACATCTGAGTTCGATGGCCGCGTCAGTGGCGCCTTACCTCCTCGAAAGCCTCGCAGCCTGACACCACGATGTTTGGCCTGAAATATTCCATCTTCACTTTCTTCTGCAGCCTGGTGTTGAGATCCACTAAGGAGGCTTCCGAAATCAGGTGGATAGGGCTGCAGTCTGGGTAGGCGACCTGTCGCGGAACACAGCACCATCAGGCCTCCCCCACCCAGTGGCATTGTCCCTCCAGAGCCCAGCAGAGTCCAGAAAGAAACCCTCTCAAGTGTAGAAGGGAGGTCGGTATGCAGGAGAGGGAGATCGGGGCTTGTAGGCAGGATTGCAACGTGGCTTCTATCCAGTCCCTGGACAGGTAGCAGCTTGGGCTGCCTCCTGTTATTTTATTTAATTATGTATTTATCTGAGACACAGCCTTGGATGCCCTAGACTTTATTATGTAGACCAGATTGTGCTTGAACTCACGGAGAGCCACCTGCTTCTACCTCAGGAATGACAGGAGTAAAGGTGTGCACCACTGCACCTGCTGCGATTCGCCAGCCTGCTCTACTTCCGGGTCACAGGGAGGTCTGCTGCCAATCCGGAATGTTCTAGTAACAATTTCATCAACACCACCTAATCACTCAAAACCTACTGATTACCCATAGATACCCGACACTGTTCTAGGTGGGGGAACAGCGCCCCCCCCCGGAATAACCAAGGCAGATAAATGATATCATTAATAATCTTACTGATAGTCTTGGGAGGAGAATCCCTGAGGTACTTGTGTCTTCTTTTTTTTTTTTTTTGGTTCTTTTTTTCGGAGCTGGGGACCGAACCCAGGGCCTTGCCCTTCCTAGGCAAGCGCTCTACCACTGAGCTAAATCCCCAACCCGGTACTTGTGTCTTAAAATGTGACTCATTATTGTTTTCTCTAGCAGGAAGTGACCTTCCTGCCCTTGAAATAGCTGTCCCAACACAGGCAGTGAAGGCAGGCTGGACAGTCTGCATCAGGAGAGGCACATTTAGTTCCAGAATCTCCTTCCCTCTCTAGAACAAAGCCTTTAGTTCAGGCTGGCCTTGAATTCACAGCAATCCTCCTGTCGCAGCCACTTAAGTGCTGGATTACAGGCATCAGACACCACATTCTGCTTCCGGCCAGTTTCCTCCCGAGTTCTCATCTCCCTGGCTCCTCCCTCCACAAATCTCCTGTACCCAGGCCTCTTTGCACAGCACAAGTCCCCAGCACTGAGACAATCTCTCATCTCATTCCCTCTCCATCCTGAAAGTGTAGGCTGTACCCTGGACCGCTGCCACGGCTTTCTAACTGAAGTCTCCCAAGGGGCTCCGACGGACAGAGAAGGAAGCAGGGAGAGCCCAGAGGAACTGGCTGGATGGAGGAAGACTGTATGCTCACCTCATAGTTCTGAAGGTAGCTCTCCGACGGGTAGAGTTTCTTTGTTGTCCTTCCTTTCATTTTGGTATCAAACTGAACCAACCTGTAAGCTTGCGTCTTTAGGTAGCTGGTGAACCACCGGGCCACCTCATCGCCACAATCCCTGCCTTTAATGTCAAGGCCAAACAACCTGGAAGGGAGATTACAGGATTACTTATGTGGACACACTGGGGGACAGCGGCCCGAATATACCAGAAGGCTGCTAAGAGTTCTTCAGAGAGGAACTGGGAAGGAGCAGAAGAGGGTACAGGACACTTCCATCGAGCAGGGGTCCTCAGACCACTGAGGAATACCAAGGCTTCGGGTTTCTTTCAGAAGAGGAGGGCTGCACCTTTGGCTGGGACTCCTCCAGCCTGGTTCAGAATGGGAAGCTCTCACTCCCTTGGCCCGCTGGTCGGTCTTAAATAAACTAACGCTTCTTCTCATCATTCCGCTTCTGCTATAAGCTGGAGATGAGAATATTATACCGACCATTGTTGTTACTGTTGTTGTTGTTGAGACATGGTCTCTAGTAGCCCAGGCTGGCCTTCAACTTGCTATGTAGTAGAGGCTGCTCTTGATCCTCCTGCCTCCCACAGTCCTGGGATATAAGCATGTTCCACCGTGCCTGATAAATGATCCAAAGTTTTGAACAGGTCCCTTCTTTATTCTTCAACACATATGTATGTTCAACTTTTTCCCACATAATTTCAGGCTGGCATACACTTATGGCTATTGGCCTACTAAAATATTTCCTTTGAACCAATAAATTTTGTTTCATAAGAATTAATAGGCAAAGACACTTGGGAGAGATTAAATTGTAATTTTGACTTGTAAGTAACTGATGATAATAATAAAATGACTGTGTTGTAAATTTTGATGATTTCTAAAAAATAAAGAGCAGATCTTAGTTGAAATTCAGGCATTAAAGAACCCTTGGGATATCAACGAATCTTACTTAATTCCAGACGAGGTTTAGTGTCAATTTTATTTTATTATTTTTTTCTTAAGCAAGGTTTCGCAATGCAGGCAAGTGGTAAGAATTTTGCAATGTAGTTCAACTTGACTCCAGATTCACAATCCTCCTGCTCTACCTCCCCAGGGCTGGGAGCAGAGATGTGAATTACCAGGCCTGGGTCTGTCCGTCCATCCTTCCATCCTTCCTTCCTTCCTTCCACCCTTCCTTCCTTCCATTCTTCCTCCCTTTCATCCTTCCTTCCTTCCGTCCTTCCTTCCTTCCGTCCTTTCTTCCTTTTATAAGCCCTAAGAACAAGGGGCTGAGAATGACCGTATACACCTCTAATACCAGAACTCCAGAGGCTGCACAGGAGGCTACTGAGTTCAAGGGTAGCCTGAACTACATAGCAAAACTCCACTTATTACTATTACTACTACTACTACTACTACTACTACTACTACTACTACTACTACTATCATTATCACTACCTATTATTTTGAGGAAATGGGATTGAGACAGGGTCTCACTATGTGGGCCAGGAGCTTGCTAACTAGGCCAAGGAGGTCTCAAACTCACAGAGATCCACTTGCCTCTCCCTCCCCAGTGCTGAGGCGAAAGGCCATGTCACCACGCCCAACTACTTTTTAAAATGTATTATTTATTCATACATTTATATGACCGTATTGAGGACACAGAAGCCTTAGCACATCTGTGTGCTCAGGGCCAGACTGACTGACTGCATCAGTCCAACTTCAGTGTGCATGTTACCGAAGAAAGCATACGGAAGTCCCACTTTAAAACAACAAACAGAAACGACAGCTAGCTCCGTGGTAGAGGACTTAACATGTGCGAGGCCCTGGGTTCCATCCCAACACCACCGTGGGCGTGGCAGGTGAGAAGCAGATGAAAACTATGGATCCGAGGAGCTGGAAAGTAAACTCTTGAAAGCTTCTTCTCCTTCCCACACCATGAGAAGTAAACACACGGACACAGACATAGACATATAAACACACACCAAGAAGTGTGCACACACACTCACCATGAGAAGTAAACACACACAGACACACAGACATAGACATATAAACACACACCATGAGAAGTGTGTACACACACTCACCATGAGAAGTAAACACACAGACACACAGACATAGACATATAAACACACACCAAGAAGTGTGCACACACACTCACCATGAGAAGTAAACACACACAGACACACAGACATAGACATACAAAGACACACCAAAAGAAGTGTATACACTGGGGGCTGGAGAGATGGCTCAGGGGTTAAGAGCACTGCCTGCTCTTCCAGAGGTCCTGAGTTCAATTCCCAGCAACAACATAGTGGCTCACAACCATCTGTAATGGGATCTGACGACCTCTGCTGGTGTGTCTGAAGACAGTCACAGTGTACTTAAATATAATAAATAAATCTTAAAAAAAAAAGAAGAGTATACACACACACCATGAGAAGTAAACACAGACAGACACACACAGACATAGACGTACCAACATGTACCATAAAAAGTACACACACAAACACACGCACACACCATGAGAAGTACATGCACATGCACACACACTCAGTGCATGTGAATGCTGTGACACTCACTGTGAAGATGCCAAAGGAGTCCAACAGAAACTCCCAGAATTCTCATTCACAGCTGAACTTCTGAGCTCTTGAAGGCTCAAAATCCTCTGCCTCCCAGAGCTGGGATTACAAGTACGTACCACCACGCCAAACCCCCTGTCGTCAGATCCTGATAACCCTCTGTTAAGGCTTCTAGAGCCCCTTCCTTTTATCTGAAACCCTTCTTAGGGCACTGCGTGGCCTCTGACTGCATCTAAGGATCCCTCGCAGTTCTCGACTGATCTTCAGCCATTCATCTAAAACCACTATGAAACACACAAAACAGAGTCTATCGGCGGCTGGGCAGAAGCAAGGGTGGCCCGTAGCTCCTTCAGAACCCTGCACACTCTTCTACGCCATATTGTCCACACACATGGGAGACTTTGGAAAAGCAGAAAGTACCCAACAGGTCAAGAGGATGCCAACCAACCCGTGCCATCCCACGGGTGGCGGGCATACCAGACCTGTACCCGCTGCAAAAAATAAATCTATGTGATAAGAACTCACACCACACTTACCCAGTGGACCCCTGCTCGACGGAAGCACAAATTGGCTCATCCTGGAAAACAGCTTGGCATTTCTAGAGCCTCATGTTTTCGTACCTATAACCCAAGCACTGGGGACTCAGAAGCAAGAAATTTAAGAATTTGTGCCAATCTGGGCAACACAGAGAATTCTAAGCCACTTTGAGTGGCACAGCTAGACCGTCTCTACACAAACAAGTACATGTTACATGCCTACTGACCCAGGTAACCTCTTCTTAAAATCCATACCTTGGCAAGACAGCTCAGCAGGGAATGGGGTTACTACAAAGTTTCACTACCTGAGTCCAATCCCTGGGATCCCACTCGGTAGATGAGAGCTAGCTGATCTCACCTAAGCCATCTTCTGACCTCCACGCTCTGCCCACACTGTCATCTCAGAAGACACGAGAATGCTCATAAGGGGCCTGGGGATGACTCTGTGATTAAAGAGGGGCTTGCTGCTCTTTTGAAGGACGAGAGTTCAATTCCCAGAAACCTTGTCAGCTCACAATGGCCTGAAACTCCAGCCTGGAGCTGGAATCCAACACCTATGTTCTCTGAGGGCACTGAACATCTATACCCCACACCCCCATGCAGATAATCATCAAAACTAACAAACACAAACCTTAAAAGAATGCTCACAGAACACTGTTCACATTCTAGAAGACCACTGAACGATTTCTATGAGCATGCACAAACAGGCTGCTACAGACTCACACAGTGGGAGCCACACTGCGCTCATAAAATGGTCCACACGGTGACAGGAAGACAAGCGGCCAAGGAGCCTTCAAGGACGCCAAAGGGCAACTGTGTGCTGCAGAGATTACTAATGTCCGGGGTCTCCTAAGCTATCTGAGGATGGGGAACAAGTTGCCAGGGGAGCCAACTCCAAGACCAGAGGGCTGGACTTTAGTACCACAGCCCCTGACCTCCAAGGAAGGGGCAGAGGCTGAAGGTTGAGTCGGTCAACGACTGATTGTTTTTATCAATTGCACCATGTAATAAAGCGTCCATAAAAGCCGGAAGGTTCAGAGTTTCCCAAGTGCGGAGACGTGTGTAGAGGGAGGCACACCCAGCAAAGCACATAGGAGTTCAGCTCCCTGCCTGTTCCATCCATCCTTAGCCTCTAGAGCACCTTCTATCTGTACCCAGCAAATACGAATCCAGGCCTCTGGGAGCCACTCTAGAAAATGAACAGAGCCCAAGGAGGAGACAGAGAGGCTCAGGGTTCTGCCCTTAGCAGCGTCTGACGCCTGGAATAGTCACACAGGACCAAGCCTTCACCTGTGAGGGCTGATGCCGTCTCCAGGCAGATGGGGTCAGGACTGAATTTCTGGGGACCGGTATGCGTATGCCAGAGAAGGTTTGAGGGTTGGTAGAGGGAAACGCTTACTCGATGAGGACCCAGAGGCGACAGACTCTGAGGTAGGGAATGAAAAGCAAGCCTCTTGCCTTCTGTGGTGGTTTGAATGAGAGTAGCCTCCACAGTAGCTCATGCCATCAGTTGGTGGAATGGTTTGGGAAGGATTAGGACGCACGGCCTTGTTGGAAATGGTCTATCACTGGGGTGTAGGCTTTGAGGTTTCAAACGCCCACATAATTCTTATTTAGCTAGCTAGCATATTCTTATATATTCATATTCTCCCCTCACCCCTCCCCCCCCCTCTCTCTCTCTCTCTCTCTCTTTCTCGCTTATGCTCCAGAACCACGCCTGCCTGCCTGCCTGCCTGCCTGCCTGCCTGCCTGCCTATCTGCCGTCATGTTCCTCGCCATGATGGAGTCACCCTCTGAAACTGTGAGCCCCCAGGAAATACTATCTTTTCTAAGTTGCTTCGGTGATGATGTCTCTTCATAGCAACAGAAAAATAACTAAGACGCCTTCCTATCTCACCTACCCTTTTATGTTTGGTTTCTCTCCCCTCAAAATTACAAAGCAATAAAACTTCGGTTGCACTGTGCACAGCCCGAAGCTGTTATTTTCTTTCCTTCGTTTTTATTTTTAGGGGAAAATGATAGCTTTAACAAGAGAACTGCTGGTCTGTACCTAGCTTAATTATACCTACACATATATATCTATCAAGTTACATGTGAAAATCAAATGTACCTAGCTAGTCTTTAAAGCTAGACCACAAGGCTTTTTGTTAATCCAAAAGTCATTTCTTCCTTTCTCCTCCTTTAAAACATAATCGTGAGACCTGCAAGACCCATCAAACAGTCAGGATGTTTACTACCATGCTGGAAAACCCGAGTTCACTCCCAGCCCCCACATGGTGGATGAACCAATGCCTCAAAGACTGATTGCCAGGGAAACACCCCAAGATCAGAGGTCTGGACTTTAGTCCCCCTCCTCCCCCCAAAAAATACACCCCAACCTCCAAGGCTAAAGATTGAGCTGATCAATAGCTAATTATTTTATCAATCACACCTGTGTAATAAAAGC
Source organism: Rattus rattus (assembly GCF_011064425.1). NCBI lineage: Eukaryota > Metazoa > Chordata > Mammalia > Rodentia > Muridae > Rattus > Rattus rattus. Next base: position 63,004,572 of record NC_046163.1, read on the forward strand.
TGAGTTCAGAGAGCTTCCAGATTGCTTAACAAACTGTATTGTTTGAGCTCACTGACAAGCTGGCTCGGGAAGAAGGCTGGGCCTCCTAGCCCATTTCAGACCAAAGCATGAGTGTCGAAGTGCCCTCTGGGGCCCACTGTCAAGGGGGGGCTGCCCCTTTACTCTATGGCAGCAACGATAGGACTGGAAACGCTGTACCTCAAAAGAGCTTACGGTAAACTTCTAACAGTCGTTACTGTTGTTTATCTCATAATAGAAGAGAGCAGACAATGGGGGAAAGGAGGCTGAAATTCAGCCGCAGAGAGCGTGCTCAACTGGGAGGCCTGATTTGATGCTGTCATCTGTCTGTTGCTGGCTGGTCTTTTACTGGGAAGCCTAACCTGCGAGGCGCACGGCTTTGCCTGGGACTCTCTATCGGGAACTCCAGCTGGCTGTTCTCAAGGGACTTCCCAGTTGATTTCTGCAGGGTGTATTGATTTTGATTTGTTTGACGTATCTTTATCAGTCACAGCATGGAATAAGATTTCTATAAAACCCAAAGGACCAGGTTCAGAGAATTTCCCAACTGCACAACACCTAGAGGTATATAGATTTGTGAATTTGTATATATGTATTTGATGATGTTTTGCTATTGTCTGTCTGTCTGTCCATCTCTTGCTGTTTATTCTTTTACTTTGGCTTGACATATACTTAGTCAACTCACTCACTCCAAACCCAAAATATGGATACTCTAGGTCATTCTCTGGAACAGAAGACTGTATCTGATAGGGCAGCATCCTCAGGAAGTACTTATTCATACACCCTACCCACCCACCTCTTCACCTGCTGCTGCCTCCCCCTCCCCTTCCCCTCCCCCCATCCTCCACCTCAGCCTTGGGGTAGCCTTTGTAAGTAACTGGCAAGATGTTTCCTGAATTCCGTAAGGCTCGCCCGAGGAACCGAACCCAAGAAGGAGTCTGTGAATGCCAAGTCTCAGCTGGTGGGTCAGAGACTCAGGCTATGGCTTTCACCAGCATCTGAAGTGGGAAGGAGTCTCAAGAGAGCTGTCCCTTACCCTGTGGGGTCTGAGGCTATCTCATGGCACATAGTGCCACCCTTGGATTGTGGGACGCCAGCTGGTATGCGCTGGAGAACTGGTCACTGGGGGACAAACACCCAGACACTTAGAGCTGCCTGAAGTTTCATGGCCAGCGATGCTAACACGCTCTTTCTTTTCTGTGTCACGTGACCTCATTCTGCTGTCCCTTTGCTGTGTTGCATGACCTCACTCTGCTGACCCTTTGCTGTGTCACATGACCTCACTCTGCTGACCCTTTGCTCTGTCACATGACCTCACTCTGCTGACCCTTTGCTCTGTCACATGACCTCACTCTGCTGTCCCTTTGCTCTGTCACATGACCTCACTCTGCTGTCCCTTTTCTGCATCACGTGACCTGGCTTTGCTTTCCCTTTTCAGTTACAAAGAAATAAAACTTCAATTGGACTGTCTGGGGTCAATGTCATTTTTCTTTCTTCTTTACTTTTAGGGGAAAAAAAAACCCTTAAATATGTTCAAGAAGTCAACCAATGCTTGTGGACTTGACTCAGCTGCCTTTAAATTTAGTCTTTGAAGCTAGACCCCAAAGGTTGTTTGCTAAGCCTAAAGTCTTTCCTCCTTCCTTCTCCTTTAAAAGACTAGCAGCAGGCTCTTTACACTGTCTCAGCATGTTAGGCCAGCACGGCCTGAACTCACGGTCCTTCTGTCCCCACCTCCCGGGTACTGGGATTGAGGGCATGTGTCACCATACTCCAGTACACACAGTATTTTTAGACAATATGAAATCGGTGATCGTCAAGAAACACCACCACTGGCCTATAATTGCCTTAAACACTTTAACACTGGCCAGGAGAGATGGCTCATGGCACCCGCTGCCAACCCTGACAACCTGAGTTCAATCCCGGGATCCACACGGTGAACTGACTCCCTCAAGCTGTCCTCTGACCTCCACGATGGCCTCTCTTTCCTACAAGGCCTCTTCTCTTCCCCTTGGCTTCCAGGGAGACTTGGGGTGTCCCCAGGGCTCTGTGTAAACAGGTGAAGACCCTTGCGCAGGTGACAGTGAATCCCCCAGAGAACGGCCCCCACCCCCACTCCCATCCCCACCCCATCACTCACCATAAGTAAGCTCTACCCACAAGCTTTCAGCCACAGTACAGGAGGCATGGCTAATTTTTCTCTTTAACACCTGTCATTTGTGGAAACTGTTTTCCCTCAGGTGATAAGAGAAGCCTAGGAGGCGAATGGCTCAAATCCAGCTCACTGATAGGTTCCTCGAACCCTCTCCCTTACAATCCCTCCCCTCCCCTCTTCCTCCCTCCCCTCCCTTCTCTGTGGGGTGGAGGAGTGAGGAAATCAAGGCCGGTTTTTCTCCAGTGTGAAATGAAACCTGTGATGTTCACTTACAGACTAAGAGGACTCACCAAAACACTGCATTCTGCAAGGTGTCGCTTCCGAACTCGGGGAATCAGAAAGCAAGAACGATGGATTTCAGCTCAGAAAGAAAGAAAGAAAAGAAAGAAAGAAAGAAAGAAAGAAAGGAAGGAAGGAAGGAAGGAAGGAAGGAAGGAAGGAAGGAAGGAAGGAAGGAAGAAAGAAAGAAAGAAAGAAAGAAAGAAAGAAAGAAAGAAAGAAAGAAGGAAGGAAGGAAGAAGGAAGGAAGGAAGGAAGGAAGGAAGGAAGGAAGAAAGAAAGAGGAAGGGGGAAGGGGAAGGGAAGGGGGGGGGAAGGGAAGGGAAGGGAAGGAAGGGAAGGAAGGGAAGGAAGGAAGGAAGGGAAGGGAAGGGAAGGGAAGGAAGGGAAGAGAAAAAACAACAAAAAACCAGCAGGCACAAAGGCCCTGGGTTCTAACCCCAGCCTTAAAAGCAAAAACCTCACCAGGTTACCAAGGGATCCACAGCGTTACATCATCCCACAGCAAACACTTATGTTTCTGAGACTTCCTAACATTAAAGAGCTTTAACCAACCCTCAGCAGCAAAAAGAAAAGGATAGAAAACAAAAGAAGGAGAGAGAGAAAGAAACTCAAGCAAGACCCAGCAGGCTGTCAAGAGAGGACACAAACACATGCCAAAGCCTGAGGCCTTGCTCATCCCCGCCCACACAAACACACACCTCCCCTAAATCCTCTGACTTTAGGAGCTGGAAAGTTCTGGTATGCTCACCACACAGTTCTGAGATCAACTGGTAAGGTTGCCAGTAACTTCTCTTGCCTGAACAGCAGGCTAAGAACTCTAAACAATGGCCTCCCAGGACGGGCAAGCTGGCCCAGTGGGTGAAGGTACTTGCTGTCACACCTGAAGACCTAAATCCGATCTCCAGAACCCACGGGGGAGAAGGAGAGAGCTGACGCCTGCCAGGGTCCTCTGACCTTCACACCCGCCCTGGTGCCTGTGTGCACTGCACACCCACTGCACATAATGAAGTGAATATTATATTCTAATTTAAAGGCCTTTCCAATTTGCAGGAAGATGGTATGCCCTGAACACAGGCACTTGTGCTAACTGTGCTTTTAGTGTCACTGTCACTGGTTCTCCAGTGGCCAGCTACTTCTTGGAGACAATAGTCCTTGTCGCATTCAAGCATGACCTGCAAACTCTATCGAGGCAGGAGGTGTCCAGACTATAAGCCACACAGCTGCTATGTCCTGGCCCACTGAGGTTACTCTAACTGGCCAACCTGAACCCTCCCTTAGGGGAGTGGTCTCTCCTTCTCCACATTGCCTCTGGCCAGCCCTAGGCTTCCCTGTGTGGTAGCTCTACCCACTTCTAGAAACCATCAATGAGGCTGGAGAGATGGCTCAGTGGTTAAGAGCACTGACTGCTCTTCCAGAGGTCCTGAGTTCAATTCCCAGCAACGACATGGTGCCTCACAACCATCTGTAATGAGATCTGATGCCCTCTTCTGGTGTGTCTGAAGACAGTTATAGTGTACTCATATATAATGAATACATAAGTCTTTAAAAAAGAAGCCCATTAACGTAAGTGATAGTTTTTCCTATATGACAGTCATCTCATCTGCAGCTCTTAACCATCACTAATCCTGAGGCTGAGGCTGTAGTTGGGCTGTGGAGTGAATATCTTTGAGTGCACACAAAGCTCAGGGTTCGGTCTCCAGCACCACAGACTGAGCACAGTGATAAGGGTCACACGCAGGGAGCACAGCGCTCAAGAGATAAAGACATAGTAAAGATCAAACGTCCAAAGCCATCCTTGATTACATTTTTAAAAAGAGGTTAGAGGTTAACCTGGGATGTCCGACCCCTGTCTCAGAGGTAAAATCTAGCCAAAATAAATGCTAGTCCTGGGTTCCCTTGACAGCCGCTCACACCTGAGCCCTACCCTAGAGACTAACCCTCCTCAGTCTTTTCCTGCACTGATTTAATCAACTACACTTCTGGCACGAACTGTAACAAACGCAAGGAAAAGTCAGGCCTGTCGCTGCGGTCCCCGCTTCCCCCAAGGCAGAGCACCTGCAGTCGTGGATCTTATTCGAAGAGGGCAGCTTGATAGGCAGAACTATCGGCTCCATGCCTGGAGCTTCGAGCATCAGGTAATTGTTCTCCAAGGTGATGGTGACCAGCACAAGGCGAGGCTCCTGGCGGGCAGTGATCATGTGACCGTCTTCCTTAACCACCATCCAAAACCTGCAGAGAAGCAGACGTATGCATTTAGAACATCATCTTCGCTTCTCAAGAACTTCCTCTAGCTCTCCCTTACCTCAAAACCATCCACCCATCCTCCTTGAGAGTTGAGGACCGATCATGAAAGACTGGACAGGCATCGATCTAAAAGCAGTTGTCCCGGAGAGGAGCTCTCTCTAACACCCTTTGCCACCTTAAGATGTGCAAGGAGCCCTCACCAGATGTGAGCGTATGTTTCTAGAATCCCTAGACTCATTTGTTACTGAATCTCAAATGTACTTTTACAGCCAAAGAAAACAGACTAAGACACCTTGTTTTGGTTAAAATGTCACCCAAGCCTAAACTTTTAACTTTCAGCATTCCCCATCCCCAAACAAGACTCCTGTGCACTAAACACATTATCTCTGGTTATCAGTCCCTCTCTGGGGACTCTCAGCTTCCATCCACCCAAAATAGCCCCTCCCACAGCTGGCAACACCCCTCCGCCTTAGCCCAGGCCACTGTGTAACTTCGGAGCACTAAATGCTGTAGTTAAGGCGGGAGGCAATGCTGGGCAGCTGTCTGCTCATTGTAGCAACTGAAAAGACAAAAGAGGACCACAAGGGAATTCAAGCCAGCAGATGCACAAAAATTGATACAAAGCTAGCAGGCTACTGTAGGGTTGACAGCCAACGAGATCTTGAATCACCTCTGGGCTTCCCTGAGGAAATGTCTAAATGTGAATGGCATCCTCCCATGGGCTGGGGTGCTAGGCTGAATAGAAAGGACAAAGTCAACTGACCACTAGCTGCCACCCCCACCTTACTCCCCCCACCCCCTCTGCTTCCTGATTGTGGACACCATGTGACCGGCCCCTTCATCTGCTTCTTGTCAGGTATTTGTCTCAACAACAAGAACAGTTAACTAAGACAGCTGCCACTTACAACAAGCCTCAGCCGCCTCCTTCCAGACACTTTATCTTGTGCCCAAAGATAATTCCCCATGAATAAATGGTCCAACGTGTCCTGCCATCTCCGAGAGACAGAATGAGCCTAAAAAGTGGGTTTTCATAATCACGTTACCCCCCAACTTGACCCACAATAAGAGGTCACCAGCACCCTGACTTTACGGTAAAGCATGAGCAGGCGGCAGATGGACCAGAGTTCAGAACCCCCTCAGTCAACAGCAGGGCCTTGAACACCAGGGTAACAGTGAGGCGGTGCCCTGGCAAATGAAAGATCTCACTCCAGTTAAAGACTTGCTGCCAACTAGCCAGCAGAGTGGGGGTGGAGGAGGGTGGGGGAAGGAAGGACGAGGCCCAAAAGAGGTGGGAAGGGAAAGGTAAGAGAAGGGAATTGATAAAGGTGTTCCCTTTATCAAGGGGTGGTAAATGCAGAAGAAATAGACAGTTGGCTGAAGGGTGTGTAACAGAGAAGGGTGTGTAGACAGAGAAGGGTGTGTAACAGAGAAGGTGAGTGTCAGAGTCAGATGCTTACAGACATTTACAAGATCAAGGAAGGAAGCCACCCCTCCGCAGACGGCCTGCCTGTGTTACCATCTTCTGGGAGGACCTCAAACACTTCACAGCTCAAGGAGCTGGGTCAAGGTCGAGCTCAAACGGCCAAGAACACTAGCCATACACCCCCAGCAGCTGGAGGAATGAAGTAGTGCAGAGGAAAGTCCAGACACAAAATAAACAAAAGATCTCTTTCCCTCCAGAAAGACCAGTAGTTATGGTCCTGATTCGGGGGCAGAAAACAAAGACCATTAAGCAGAGTTCTGGCCGGCAAGCTTGCTTCTGAATATTAATTACCTTTGATAATAAAACTCAAGTTGGGGGAGGTTAAATGTTCAAGGCCTCCTGCTCCTGTGCGCTCCTTACATTCCTCTATCACATGCTAGTTTCAGAGAAATGACTGCTGTACTCACCTGGATCTGAATTCAATTCCCCCAGAACAGGCTGGGTTTGCAACCCCCTGCCCCCAGGCACACTCATCCTATCCAATACTGTCTTACTAGACCCACGGGGCGGGGGCATTCATAGCAGCCCACAAAATCAACCCTAGCCAGGCAAACATACACGACAGGGTTTAGCCCAGCGTCTACCACATAACTGCTTCTCTGACTTTCCCTCCACTTCAGAGCGCACCAGGCAAAGAGAAAATTGCTCCCGCTGAGCAGGGTGGTGCAGACCTGTAACCCTAGCACATGGGAAGCAGAGGCAGGTGGATCCCTGCAAGCTAAGGGCCAGTCTTATCTACACAGCAAGTTCAGGGCAGCCGGAGTGAGAGCCTTTATTTAAAAAAAGAAGAAGAAGAAGAGGAGGAGGAAGAGGAGGAGGAAGAGGAAGAGGAAGGAGGAGGAAGAGGAAGAGGTAGAAGAAGAGGAGGAAGAGGAGGAGGAAGAGGAAGAAGAAGAAGAAGAAGAAGAAGAAGAAGAAGAAGAAGAAGAAGAAGAAGAAGATGATGATGATGATGATAGAGGAAGAATGTATTGCCCAAACCAAGAGAAATGATATAGTTCTATTTATTTTATTGAGTCCCCAGGAATCTGAAGAGCAGGGCACAGGACACCTTTTCACTCTACACTAGGAATATCTACAGCCAAGCCACGACAATCTTAATGACAAACGTAACATACTCCGAAGATCTGAGGAAACGCAGGTCGGTTCTGGTTACCTGTGAGACATCCCAGAGTTCTCAGATGGGAGGGAAACTGCTCACGGCCTCCCTGGGTAAGCACTGTGAGCCTCGGCACCTCCTGGTATTGTACAATATCCAGTACTAGGTCCCCGAGGTCTTCCCAGCCTCAGGGACCAGATCGGAGCCTTCACACTTTAATAAGCTCTTTCTCACAATGGTCTCATATAACACCCTTTAATTATGGCAGAACAACCACCTGGGGGATACTCCACTCTGGAGTATCTGAGTTCATCTGGACAGGAATGGGACTCTCAGGGAATGATAGTATTTTATTTTATTTTTTATTTTTATTTCAGTATACAGACAAGTTTTCATATAGTCCAGGCCAGCCTTGAACCCAGGTCTACAGCTGACCTGGGAACTTCTGATCCTCTCCTGTGGAGATGGCTGGCATGAGCCCCCATACCTCATTGAAGTGCTGGAAGATAAGATTCCTTACTTCATGCGCCCTTGGCAAGCACTCTCTCTTACCAACTGAGCTACATCCCCAGTCCCCCAGTAAACAATAATTAAAAAAAAAAAAAAAAAAAAACCTGCCAGGGTTGGGGATTTAGCTCAGTGGTAGAGCGCTTGCCTAGCAAGAACAAGGCCCTGGGTTCAGTCCCCAGCTGGGGGGAGGGGGGGCACCTGCCAGCATTGGAAACCTAGGATGCTAATAAGGAATGGAAAACCCATGTTTCCTGATCTGTAAGTTTACTCTGTACCAGAACTAAGCTCTCTGCTTTATTTTTTTTTCCATTCTAACCTCCTTTATGATTATTTTGTACCCGTATGTGACAAGCTCTTTATCCTCATCTGGTACCTCACCTCACCCCACGCCCTCCCCACTCCTGGCAAACCATACAATTCTTTTCCTTCCTCATTAAAGTGGTCACCAGAACTAGAGGGAAGGAAAGGCCGAATGTTCTTGAAAACATTCAGCCAATGGCATTTTATATTTCTAGTATCCTACAGTTCGGAGAGCTGTAAGACAGCTGAGTTGGTCCTGTGACAGGCGAGTCTCTCTCCTCAGGGGGTTCAGGAATGCTCCAATCTACTCTTCCAAAACTACTTTAGCTAGAAGCATAGGCTACGCGGCTAAAGGATCAAAGGTCGAGAGCCCAGAGAATTCAGGCAACAAACCTCAATTCTGCTGTGCTGGAAGGAGTGGGAGCCAAAAATCGAGGCTCTCTGCTTCACTCTAGAGTAAATTTGAATGTTGTAAAGCTAAAAATCTCCTCTCCGAAGGCCTCCCAACAGCCATTTGGGGGCTGGCAAACTATGATTTCAACTTGAACATGCTCACAAATGTGCCCAGTGTTAAAATTGATGTCAGCTCTTTCCCATATGTGTGTGCGTGTTTCCCAGATGCAAACGAACCCTTACTTTCTAGGTTTGGGAAGAACACAGATTGCGGAACGGAACTCCTCTCTCGACTTCCTTCCTTTGCTCGGCTCGCAAAGTTTGCACTCACCAAGGGGCGCTCGGTTCCTGGACCCACACTTCCAAGCCGGGATAGGCAAAGCCCCACCTCCCTCGCCCTGGCCCATCTGCACCGGGTGCAGCGCGCGCGGGGCTCGGCGTACCTGTCACGCACTTTGCCGCAGCGCAGCCCCATGTCGGTGCACTCAGTCTCGCACACCGACACCCCCTTGCAGGACTTGATCGGGTAGATCCAAACCTTCGACACCGTGCCCACTTGCTGCAGCTGCCGGCGCCGCCGGGGACGCGCGCGACGCCAGGCCACGGTCCCCAGCGCCACTGCGGCCAGTCCCAGCGCGGCGACGCCGAGCCAGGTGGACCGCGGCTGCCCGGGGAGGCCAAGGCGAGCCAGAGCGGTGGAGCTGGAGGAACCCATGTTAAACTAACCGGGGCAGGCCTGGGCTACCAGGCCGCGGGGACGGGGCGGGGCTTAAGGTTCGGGGAGTGTGGGAGGAGCCAGAGTTGGCGCAGCCGCAGCGCCTGTCAAACTTCTGCTGAAGTCGCGACCCGTGGCGGAACCTGGCGCACGCGTGGGGTAGTCACTTTCATTTTACTTTGCCTTTGTCCGCCTTTAAGGCGCCCCCACCCCGTCCTTCAACCCGCTGCACTCGTTTACCCTTTTGCATCTAAAAGCGCACTCAGTTGTGCGAGAAGCCGCACGCAAATGAAGCGGGATGGAGGAAATGTTTCCTGGGAACAGCTTTGGGGTAGGTTGCCGGGAGATCGCGCCAACTCAGTGGAACGCTCGGCTTCAACCTCTGCAGGTACAGACAAGACGACTGGAGCGGCTCTGGCCGTGTGGCCTCGGGGGTTACAGGTACACAAGCCAATTAAGACAACCGGAGGAAGGGAAATGCTGCCAGAACTTACCACTTGCTCTGACTGAGGTCAGAATAGAGGACTCTGGTCGGCTTTTCTTAAACGACGTTCTATTTAAAAGTCGGGTTTTAGCAAGGAGATAGCCACAAGTTCAAGACTATCATGGACTAGGATAGCCAGACCCCGGTCTCAGAAACATCAACAATGAATTCATCAGTTGAAAGCCGCTCAACAGGCAAAGGTCCCGACTGCCAACACTGACAACTTGAATTTAGTCCCTGAACCTAAGTGGTGGAGAAGGAACCATTTTTTATGCGCGCGCGTGTTCACACACACACACATACATACACAGAGAGAGAGAGAGAGAGAGAGAGAGAGAGAGAGAGAGAGAGAGAGAGAGAGAGAGAGAGAGAGAGAGAGAGAGAGAGAGAGAGAGAGACAGAGAGACAGAGAGGGAGGGAAGAGAGGAGAGGAGAATAAATGGTAAATAATAAATGGAGAAATGGTTCAGTGGTTAAGAGCACTTGCTGCTTTAGTAGAAACCCCAGTTGGACTCCAACACTTACATAGCAGCTCATAACTGTCTGCAATTCCAGTTCCAAGAGATCAACACCTTCTTCTGCCCCCTGCAGGTAGGTGGAACACACGTGATACTCAGTCATGTATGCGGGCAAAACATCCATACACTTAAAATAAAGATAAATTTTTAAAAAGCTGACGACTCAGAATTTTGAGCTGTTCTTCTGCAGCTTGGACAGTCATCAGAGACTATGAGCCTCTGCCTGGAGCACCGACAGGACAGAGCCCCAGCCTCTGTAACGCTGGCCAGCAGAGCAAGTGTGTTTGCTTCTCATCTTTTGCACATGCTTCTGATAGGTGACACTAGACCCCCAAGGGAGCCTACCCTTGAAGCTTGTGTCCCACTTCTCTGCCCTTTCATGTCCCCTCCACAAAGTCCAATGACCTCTGCCTAGATCAGACGAGATCTGAGCTCATTCCCCACTTGATGAATAAAAGCCAGGCTCTGTGGTTTAACTAATGTCTGCTGTTATTTTGAAAGAGCTTCATTCAAGCTAACTGCTGGGATAAGAATGGACTTTCTTACACAGGATGGGGGTTTATTTTTCAAAGGATGGTTCTTTACATCAAGACCTAATCTGTTTGAGGCCTCTTGGGGAGGCCATCCTGTCATCCACTCCAAAGTAGGGCTAAGCCACCTGATGGAGGAGGGACTCTTTAAATACGTGTGTGTGTGTGTGTGTGTGTGTGTGTACTACATAAATGCTTGGTTCCTGAAGAGACCAGAAGAGGGCAGCAGCTTCCTGGAACTGGAATTACAGATGGCGTGAGCCACCATGTGGATGTCGGAAACAACCTAGGTTCTGTGTAAGAGCAGCCAGTGCTCTTAACCACTGAGCCTCTGAGTCAGCCCTGTCTTATCTGTTCCTTTCAATATATATGTGTGTGTGTGTGTGTGTGTGTGTGTGTGTGTGTGTGTGTGTGTGTCTGCATGCCTTGTCCACTCACCAGGCTTTGTCCTAACACCTAAAGTTTAGATGCAGTTGCCTGTCCATCTGTGTAACTGATAGCTCACCTGCAAGTCCATGAGACGTGACAAACAGAACTCCTGGTCAAGACTTGGAGCAGATAA
>NC_046163.1:63020861-63085861 GCF_011064425.1 Rattus rattus
AGGGGAGCAGCCTTCCTCCCAGCTCTGCTGTGTGTGGGAGGAGGCTGCGCTTTAGGCTGTTGCTGTCTGTACTGGCTGGTTGTGTGTGTCAACTTGACACAAGCTGGAGTTATCACAGAGAAAGGAGCCTCAGTTGAGGAAATGCCTCCATTAGACCCAGTTGTAAGGCATGTTCTCAATTAGTGATCAAGGGGGGAGGACCCAGCCCTTTGTGAGTGGTGCCATCCCTGGGCTGATGGTCTTGGGTTCTATAAGAGAGCAAGCTGAGCAAGCCAGGGGAAGCAAGCCAGTAAGTAACATCCCTCCATGGCCCCTGCATCAGCTCCTGCTTCCTGACCTGTGTGAGTTCCAGTCCTGACTTCCTTTGGTGATGAACAGCAACGTGGATGTGTAAGCTGAATAAACCCTTTCCTCCCCAACTTGCTTCTTGGTTGTGGTGTTTGTGCAGGAATACAGACCCTGACTAAGTGTCCTGATTTAGTTTCTGTGACTGTGATAAAGTACCCTGAACAACGGTAACCCAGGGCAGAAAAAGGTTCACTTTAGATCACAATTCCAAGTCACAGCCTGTCTTGGTCAGGGTTACTATGGCTGTGATGAGACACCATGACCAAAAGCAAAGTGTTTGTTTGTTTACACTTCCATATCAATGTGCAACATTGGGGGAAGTTGGACAGGAACCGGGAGGCGAGAGCTGATGCAGAGCCCATGGAGGGATGCTGCTTACGGGCTTGCTCCTCATGGCTTTCTCAGCTTGCTCTCTTAAAGAACCCAAGATCAGCAGCCCAGAGATGGCACCACCCACAGGGTGTTGGGCCCTCCCCCATCCATCACTAATGAAGAAAATGCCCCACAAGCCTGCCTTATTCCCTACAGCCCCATCTTATGGAAACATTTTCTTAATTGAGGTTGCCTTCTCTCTAATGACTTAACCTGCGTCAGTTTGACATAAAACTATCCAGCACATAGCCTATCATTTCAGAGAAGTTAAGGCAGGAACTTAAAACAGCTGATCACATCACCATCACATCCACAGTCAAGACCACTAGAGAAAGGAATGCGCTCCTAAGAACGACTTTTTCTCCACTCCTGACTTTTTCTCCACTCTTACAACAGGCCAGGACCCAAACCTAGAGAATGATGCCACCCATAGTGGGCAGAGTCTTTTCACATTACTTAATTACTACAACCCCCACTCCCCACAGACACACCCACGAGCTAGCCTAATCTAGACAATCCTCATACTCTCTTCCCAGGTGATTCTAGCTCAGAGAATGGGAAAACAACACAGGTCCTGTCTGCCAGTTTTGTCGCATTGATAAAAGAAATTTAAACCAGAGTTTGGCAGAAAGAGAAGAAATAACAACAACAGCAACAACCAGAGTGGATAAATGAGAGATATCAGCAGTGACCAGGAGGAGATAGGGAAGTCAAAGAGAGTCATGCTGTGCAAGTTAGAGGACAGGAACACAAAGCAGGTGTGGGAGGGAAGGGTCGCTTCAAAGGGAGGGAGCTACCTCAGGTCTTGGAGCTTAGGATTTGTGTTGAAGTTGGAAAAGGGAGATAGAAAAGGCTCTGCTTTCCGAGTTAGAAAGCAGGCAGACTTAGCAGTGGACATCAGTGAGCAACTGCGTGGGGGCAGGGGAAGGGCTCCTGGGGCATCTACATACATATATATCTCACTAAGGGACAGTTAGCCTGTTCTCTTGGCCTGCCTTAGCAGATGCCGTGTTTCTTTCCACTATTCTCTCGAGGTTATAAGGAGTTTCTCCTTCCAGCATTTCTTGTGCCTGATCAAGGAAGCGCCTGCTGCCTTCTTCAGAGGACATCATCAAAGGCTGACCCAGCTGTTACAAAGGGGTTACTATCCATTCACCGCGCCGTTAGTGTTGGGGGGTTGTGGTTGGTCTTCGTGTCAGAGGGGTCTGCTGACACAGAGGCACGTGCTGTCTGCATCGGGAAGGATCTCCTCAGCCAGGGTCACGCCATTTCACCAGAAGGAGGTGGCACACATTGTAGCACGTGGGGCCTTGAAAGAAGCTGGCTGAAAATGGCCACTGTGTATCCGCCCATCTTCAGGGACCAATAGACTGCAAGCCCACACGTGAGCAAGGAGCAGCTGACGGGGTAGGAGCTGGAGAGAGGCCACTGGATAGAGAATCTCAGGCCTGCCTCATGGTCCCGACAAGAACTGAGCCCAGCCCTCCGGGTCCCTCTGCTGGAGAGAAGAGGAAAGGCAGGAGGGGGCTGGGAGGAGGACACAGGAGATAAACAAGCACAGGACAGAGCCACACCGTGCAGTGGAATGTGAACTTTAGCCAGAGGGTATGAAAACATGAGTAACGTTATTAGTTGCCCAGAGACAAAGCAAAGCAAGGAACTGGAGACCTGGGAGGGAGAGGAAGGTCACTTCCACATACAAACACGATCTGAGCACTGAATCCAAACAGTATTGGTTCAAATATTCAGAAATAAAAAGCATTTTAAAAAACATTTCTCAAAATGATCCTGCCTGCCTTAAGTCAGGCAGTCACCGGGTTCTGGGTGAGCAGAAGAGGGGGTGGATAGTCCTAAGGCTTCCATTTGGAAGGAGTCTCAGAAGACCTAGAGCCAACAACTCATGTCAAAAGATGGGACAACGGCTAGAGACTAGTGGTTAACACTGCTTACACTGATCTTCCAGAGGACACGGGTTCAATTCCCGTGTCACCACCCACATGGTGGTTTGCAACATCTGTGACTCTAGTTCCAGGGCGTCTGACTCCATCTCATGGCCTCTTTGGACACCAGGCACATATGTGGTGAACATCATACATACATACATACATACATACATACATACATACATGCCAGCAAAAACGTACACACATTAAATAAATAAAATTTCAAACAAAGATGTGTAAGCAAAGAGGACGTGTGATATGACATGTTCTCCTAGATATTAGGGATTAGGGTTTGCATGGAGGATTGAGTTGCTTTAGGTCTCCCCAAGACCCCAGAGAGGGAGCATATAAGTGGGGCTCTGAAGACTGAATAGAAGTTTCAAAGATTGAAAGCAGCACAACTTATAAAAGTAAAAGGACTCTCTGGAGAGATCCGAAGTGACTTCTGGAAGGAGAACAGCTCTGTTGTGACCACAGAAGTGTGGAGAACAGGAGGACCTGGCTGGGGAGGAGGGTCTGGCTGGGGAGGAGGGTCTGGCTGGGGAGGAGGGTCTGGCTGGGGAGGAGGGTCTGGCTGGGGAGGAGGGTCTGGCTGGGGAGGGGGGTCTGGCTGGGGAGGGGGGTCTGGCTGGGGAGGAGGATCAGGGTCTGGCTGGGGAGGGGGTCTGGCTGGGGAGGAGGGTCTGGCTGGGAGGAGGGTCTGGCTGGGGAGGGGGGTCTGGCTGGGGAGGAGGGTCTGGCTGGGGAGGGGGGTCTGGCTGGGGAGGAGGGTCTGGCTGGGGAGGAGGGTCTGGCTGAGGAGGAGGGTCTGGCTGGGGAGGAGGGCCTGGCTGGGGAGGAGAGTCTGACTGGGGAGGAGGGTCTGGCTGGGGAGGGGGGTCTGACTGGGGAGGAGGGCCTGGCTGGGGAGGAGGCCTGGCTGGGGAGGAGGGTCTGACTGGGAGGAGGGCCTGGCTGGGGAGGAGGGTCTGACTGGGGAGGAGGGTCTGACTGGGGAGGAGGGTCTGACTGGGGAGGAGGGCCTGGCTGGGGAGGAGGGTCTGGCTGGGGAGGAGGGTCCGGCTGGGAGGAGGGTCTGACTGGGGAGGAGGGTCTGGCTGGGGAGGAGGGTCTGGCTGGGAGGAGGGTCTGGCTGGGGAGGAGGGCCTGGCTGGGGAGGAGGGGGTCTGACTGGGGAGGAGGGTCTGACTGGGGAGGAGGGCCTGGCTGGGGAGGAGGGTCTGGCTGGGGAGGAGAGTCTGACTGGGGAGGAGGGTCTGGCTGGGGAGGGGGGTCTGGCTGGGGAGGAGGGTCTGACTGGGGAGGAGGGCCTGGCTGGGGAGGAGGGTCTGGCTGGGGAGGAGGGTCTGGCTGGGAGGAGGGCCTGGCTGGGGAAGAAGACCTAGCAGGTAGGAGCAGGGCAACTGTGCAGGTTTTACACAATGCCTATGGGGATATACATCTCTAGAACGCTCGAATTTGGTATTCGGGTGGTGAATATGTACCTCTAGGAAAATGTACATTTTCCCCCAAGTAGCAGGAAAAACTTTTCAGCTTGGTGGAAATTATGCTATTTTATTTTATTTTCTTTCTTTCTCCTATATAGTCGAGGTTGGTCTCAAATTCATGTTAATCCTCCTGCCTCTGCTTCCAGTGTGCTGAGATTATAGGCCCTGAATAGAAATTATGTTTTGAATTATGTGTATGTACACGGGGGTATTTGCATGTGAGTGAAGGTACCTACAGAGGCCTTGGATACGCCTGGAGCTGGAGTTACAGGCAGTTAGTTACCAGTCACTTGATGTGGGTGCTGGGAATTGGACCAGCATCCTCTGGAAAAGCATGAAATGCTCTTGACCAACCACTGAGCCATCTTCCAGTCCTACACATTTGCTTTAATCGGAAGTTTCTAGCTTGTCTTGAAAGCTCACACTTGGGGTTGGGGATTTAGCTCAGTGGTAGAGCACTTGCCTAGCAAGCGCAAGGCCCTGGGTTCGGTCCCCAGCTCAGAAAAAAAAAAAAAAAAAAAAAAAAAAAAAGAAAGCTCACACTATCTGGTTACAAGGAGTTTTGTCTATATTCCGTCTGTCCCAGCATCATCCCCACTGCCCTGTAGGGTCTGGGTCCAGCTCTCCTCCCCAATTTAACCTGACTTCCCTAGGCCTCTGGGGGCCTTTGTTAAGCTGGCGTTTCCCAGGCTGTTGCTGCATGCTTCCACCAGGGGGCACTGTAACCAGGGCTTTGGAGGGAATGGTGGGGAGAAAGTGCTGCCAGCTAGTTCCAGGGGGAAGTGAAGGAAATGCACCCTTCCTGGCCAGTGAGTCCTAAGGAGCAATTTCAGCCCAGTGAAGAGTCAGACCTAAGAGGCCCTTGAGGATAAGTGTTTTAAAAGAGACCAAGAGAAGGGAGACTACAGGCCAATCCAATGCTCCTGACACATTAGTGACCATTGCAGTCTGTGATGCTCCGTCTCGGAGGGGGGTTGGTTGCCTTTGAGGCAATTTCAGGTCAGAAAGGGAACAGACACAGCGGACACAGCGTGGGCTCCCACAGCAACCCAGACACTAAGAGCTCCAAACGGCAGGTGGTCTCCAGGAGTCGCTCTCATCTGAGAGGAAGAAGGGAAGATAGAAGTCGGAATCAGACTGCCCTAAATGTGCAGCCCAAGGAATGAGCCAGCCAAGGAGTCAGCAAGATCAAGCCTCATCTGCCTGCCCACCTCAGGCACAGTAAAATTTCAGTTTGTTTGTTAAATAAATGGTCCAGGAATTTGCTGGGTCTCCATCTGTGTACAGGAAGGCATCGTTTTCCAGTTCATATCCAGCTCAGAACTGTGGGACTTGAACTGACAGAGGCCAGGGACCTGACCTCCAGCCAACCTGCTCCGGGTATCCCCTGAAGTCCTTCACCATCGTGGTGGGCTCTGTGGCTTTGATTAAAAGATTGTTATCTCTGAGGGTTCAGAACCCTGCTTCCTCCCTGGTCTGTGGCTGCTTTTTCCTGGGTTTGTTTTCTTTGGCTGCTGCTGGGAGGTTTGCTGTGAAATGCTTTTTGTCACAGAGAGAAGGAAGGAGGCTAAGGCAGGATGTCTGTGGAGGGAAGAGAATCTGGGGTTTGGGGTGCCCTTTCCAAAGCATGGTGTCTATAAGTCAATGCCTGCTGATAATTCCCTACGACTTCTGCTTTCCTATCCTTACCCCAAGGATGGAAGCATACAAAGGGTTAATTAATACAAAAATTATAAATTATATGAAGTATTGATACATGGTTAGTCACAGTGCGACTCCTGTTTCCCAAGCTCTCATTCACTCATTCACTCACTCATTCATTCACTCATTCATTCACTCATTCATTCATTCACTCATGTGTTTCTTCTGTGAGCAGCATCAGTAAGCAGGACTGGATAATAACACAGATACAATCCACTCCACAACACTTAGTAGCAAGTATTGGCATTATTTTAATTGTTTTAGTATTGTTGGGTTTTTGTTTCTTTAGGGCTTTTTGAGATCTATTTACCTGCCTGTTGGCATAATGTTATTATGCACTGTGTAAAGATTACCCTTGTATTATTCAAATGCTGGTTTCTCTGCCCCTAAATCTGGTTGCAATCTAGACAGGGCATTGCAACACTTACTTTAAGAATTTCCTGTCTCGATGTTGTGAAACATTGCTCACCAATTATCTCTGATTGTTACCTCTGATTGTCAATAAAAGCTGATCAGCCAATAACAGAGCAGAAGAAAGAATAGGGCTGGACTTCCCATCTCATTCAGAGGAAGGGGGGAGAAAGAGGAAAAGAGGATTCGATGGGAAGAGAGGTTGAGGATAAGCCATGGTAACACCTGGAGCAGAGAGAGAGCCAGATCAATACTAAATGCATGTCTCTTGGGGGTTTTGGCTAGGAGGTAGCCAGATTAGCTTAGAGGATTAGAATAGATTAATAACTAATCAGTTATTGTGCCATAAAGCCGATTGAATAAATCTAATAGTGTCATAGTGTCTCATTTTGGGAGCTAGCCAGGGTAAAGGAAAATTATCACTTATAAAAGTTCATTAACACCTGCGCGCCTCTCTCTCTCTCTCTCTCTCTCTCTCTCTCTCTCTCTCTCTCTCTCTCTCTCTCTGTGTGTGTGTGTGTGTGTGTGTGTGTGTGTGTGTGTGTATACCATAAGCATGCTATGCCCTTAGAAGGTGTTGACTCTCCTGGAACTAGAGTTACAGATGTTTGTAAGCTGCTATGTGGGTGCTTGGAGCTGAACCCTGTCAGGAGCCATGAGAATAGGCTAAGGCTAGCAGGCGGCCTTCCTGGAGGTGGCACACCACCTTTGCCTGGTCTGTGATGGATGAACTCTATGAAGCAGGGTCCCAAAAATATTTAATCTCAGGGTTGTTTCTTGCAGCTGCTATGCCTTTCCTGTCATTATTAAATTAATATAATAATCCCCAGGCATCAGCCCACCCTGTTGATCAGATTTCCTGCAGACCAACCTAAAGATGAACTTTCATGGATTAATGCTGTTTAGATGAATCTATGATTTTATAGAATTCCTGATTTGATTCAAATAATTTTAGGAGGAAAATTTTTAAAGACGGTTTTAGTTGCTTTGCTAGAAAGATGTAATAAAGTTAGAATCAAGAATGGAATATGCCCACTCCTGGCAGGATAGTAAATAAAGGCTGCATAGTAAGGAATACAATGAGCTTTCATAATCACACTAAAAAGAGAAATAGACTTGGGATATATTTGTTTTCAAGGAAAAACATTTAGGTCCAAGGATAAAGTCTGGGGTGTGCACTATAATATGGAAAAGCCATGTAAAAACTGTTGCTTTGAACTTATAATGAGCTTATTATAATGAAACACTGCTTTGAACTTCATATCAACAACCTCTGTAACAACGCCCATTCTATGTAACATTTTATCTCTGAGGTAACTTTCTAAAAACTTTTGTCTAAGAAGGTATAAAAAGGCTAAAGGAAAGAAACAAGGTGGGTGGCTCTGCCCTATCCATCCATCCATCCTAAAATATGTGTCTGTTTGTTTATATGTACTTAGGAAGGTGTGTGTGTGTGTGTGTGTGTGTGTGTGTGTGTGTGTATGTGTGTGTGTGTGTGTGTGTGTAAGCCTGCATGAACACTTGTGGAGTTGATGGGACAGATGGCTGGGCCCAACCAGAGTGTGTATGTATGAAGGAATTAAAAGCTATAAAAAGCTAAAAGCAATAAATAAAAGGTGGTGTGGCCATTTTCTTCTTCATTTGGTGTGCGTGCTTTCTGTGTGAGTGACTCCTTCTTTCTTTTCCAGTTTAAAAGGAATTAGCTAGACAAGTCAGTGAGGGGCTACTAACTTCCTGGCCAGAGAAGAGAGCACTAGAAATAAATCCTTTACCTAATTCTCTACTCATCTTCCACTCCCAACACTCCCCCATCCCCCAATTTAATAACAAGTGTCAATTGATCCAGAGGCCTACAGCTTCTGGCCTCAGAGTAACTTAAAGTCAAGCTAGACATATATTATTATAGAAAGCAACCCTACTCTCTCACATGACCAAGTCTTGCCCCTGCTAACACTCTTCCCTCTTGGCTACCTTCAAGAGAGAACCAGAGCTCCAGAGACGGCCTCCACAGAACCCAGCTCCTCTGAAAGAACAGCCAGAACTCATGTTTCTGATATCATGAACTCCTTCTCTGAAACCATAAGCCAAAATTGAACCTTTGTTCTTCTATAAGTTGCTCTTGGTCATGGCATTTTATCATAATAACAGAAAAGCATCTGACATAGCATCCCAAGTCCTGTGCCTGTGAAGATGTTACCATCTCTGGCCAAACTGACTTACCTGAGATGTTGAAGCCAGAGAGCCTGACGTGGAGCATATTGAATATTTATATTCACAAGTATAATATACTATAATATATATATATAGATAGATAGATATAGATATAGATATAGATATATTAACAAGGATTCTTCTCCAAAGGAAAAGAATCAGAAGAAGGAGAGCAGACGCAGTGATGGCCAGGCACACAGGACTGATGAAGCTCCGGGGTTTGAAAACATGGCAGACTGGGAGTCAGCAAACATGTGAGACCTGTGGGACCTGGGAAGACAGCATCAGAAATACATACGGGAAAAGCACAAATATTCAAAACCAAACACCCACTCCTAAACAGTAGCCAGTCAACGAATAAATCATGAGGGGAGATTGGAAAATACTGCTAAGTCAACAGGAATAAAAAGAAAGCATGAAAAACTTGTAGGGCCATGCTGGAGCAGCATTGAGGGGAACTCAGATTTAAACAGATAAAGGACCCGAGGCTGGGCTAGTAGGATGGTTCAGTGGGTAAAGGTGTCTGTCAACAAACCTGATGACCCGAGTTTGGACCCAGGAGCCCACAAAGTGAAGAAGAAAGGTTGTCTTCCATACATTGAATGTGACACATATACATGCATGTACACACACATGTGCACGCACGCACACACACAGACCAACTGACAGACAGATGGATGGACAGATGGACAGACACATACACATATACCTAAACATTGAAAATATCAGCTGGGTGCAGTAGCACAGTCCTTTAATCCTCCCACTCAGGAGGCACAGACAGGTGGACCTTTGCTACTTTGAGGCAACTAGGGCTACATAGCGAGACATTGTTTCAAATATATATGTGTATATATTTTTTTCTTGGTTCTTTTTTTCGGAGCTGGGGACCGAACCCAGGGCCTTGCGCTTCCGAGGCAAGCGCTCTACCACTGAGCTAAATCCCCAACCCTATATGTGTATATTTGAACCTGGAGGCAAGAGCCGATGCAGAGGCCATGGAGGAGTGCTGCTTATGGGCTTGCTTCCATGGCTTGGTCAACCTGCTTTTTCATTTGGAAGTTCTAGAAGGGGAGCATAGATCAATCCTCTATTCAGGGAAGGTCTTCCTGAATAGATGCACTCCAACCAAAGTGCAGTGTGCAGTTCCAGGAAGAACACACAAGGAGACATCAAGGAAGAAATGGACACCTGCCTGGCCAGCCAGCTCAGCCAAATCAACCCTGGTGATCAATGGGGTGACAGATATTGCAGCCAGAATGATTTCACCTGTTCTCTTATGGAACCTAGAACTACTAGGCCAGGGATGGCACCACCCACAGTGGGTTCATTCCTGACCATCAATCATTAACTAGGACAATGCCCTTCAGCAGGAAGTTTTGTTTTGTTTTTCAAGACAGGGTTTCTCTGTGTAGCCTGGCAGTCTGTCCTGAAACTCACTTTGTAGATCAGGCCAGCCTCTAACTCACAGAGATCCCCCTGCTTCATCATTAAACTTAACAAATGATGTCATTAATGTGTATAGACCTTTAAACATTTATAGCAGTAAAATCTGTATTATTATAGACTTGTAATACCCCATTCTAAAATATATGTACTTTATTGATTGATGCTAATTAGCTCACAATACTTAAAGTCATTTCAGTGGCTTTATTAATGTTGTGTGAGTTTCTGGCTGTCCTGGACTGGGCTGGCCTCAAACTCAGAGATCCTCCTTGCCTCTGCCTCTGCCTCTGCCTCTGCCTCTGTCTCTCTGCCTCTGCCTCTGCCTCTGCCTCTGCCTCTGCCTCTGCCTCTGCCTCTGCCTCTGCCTCTGCCTCTGCCTCTGCCTCTGCCTCTGCCTCTGCCTCGTCCTAGTATTATAGACATGTGCCAACACCACCCAGCTCCTTCAGCCAGATCCTACGGAGGCATTGAAGTCCCCACTTTTCAAAGACTTGCTTGTGTCAAGTTGACTTAAAACTAGCCATCACAGTGAGTAACTAATGACTAATGTTCTAGCTTAAGACATGAGCAAAGATGAGAGAGAGAGAGAGAGAGAGAGAGAGAGAGAGAGAGAGAGAGAGAGAGAGAAGAGAGCAGAAAGATATGGAGATTAGATAAATGAAATTGCTGGGCATAGTGGTGCATACGTGTGTGTGTGTGTGTGTGTGTGTGTGTGTGTGTGTGTGTGTGTGTGTGTTGTTGGGGATTGTAGGGATTGAAGGGATTGAATGCACCTGCTGGGTGAGTGCACCACTACTTAGCTGCATCACAAGTCCTTTCAGGATGTTAAATACAGATATTAAATTCGGGTTACTAAATCCCCACTGGCATGTGAGAGCACCAACCTCTGAGGGGACCACTCACTCCTGACCACTTGACCTCTTATTTCTCTAGATGTGGCTCTATTTTTCCTTATATTGTTGGTTGGCACAGAGGGTTTTAACTGTCAAGTTGACAAAACCTAGAATTTCCTGAGAAGAGTCTCGGCGACCGTCTAGCCCGGGTTGGGCGTTGGACATGTCTCTTGGGGGATTCTCAGGATCGCCTTAATTGAAGTGGGAAGATTAGTGAATTATCTATTGATTAACAAAGAGAAAGGGGTTGGTTGTCTGGGCTGCACACACTTCCCCTGGGAGTGGGGCCTACAGGAAGCCTCCTTGGCGTGCAGACCTTGATCTCTGAAAGCAAGGAGACAGTTGCCTTTAGAACCCTTCCCTCTTCCTCTCCTTCTTTGCCTCCCCCTTTTTTTCTTTTTCTTTTGTTTTGTTTTGTTTTGTTTGTTTGCTTGCTTTTTGAGAGGTCTTAAGTAGCTCAAGTAGGCCTTGAACTTACGATGTGGCTGAGGATAGCCTTGAAACCCTAACCCTATGCCTCTTTCCCTGAGTGCTAGGATTGCAGGCATGTGAACCCCTCCCCCATCCGGCTACACAAGAGCTTTCCCAAGAAACTTTGGAGAAACCACCGCGGTGGGCCCACAGTTTCTCAAATGGGAAGGGCCGTGCTGGTTGGGAATGGCAGTGTTAAGTCACTTGAACAGCCTATATAGTGTGTGGGGGGGGGGGGAGGGCAGACAGCAGAGGGAGCCATGCCGAGACTGAGGGCCAGAGTGCCTGAGGACCAGAGAAGAGAAAGCCTTTTAGGTTCCACCTATGAGAAAGGTATGACCCAGAAATCATGGTGGAAGCTACGTGAACTCTACCTAGGCAGGGCCTTATGCACCTCTGTCCACTCGGTCACTCCGTTAAATCCTGAAGAGAGTCCTATCATGTCCTTGAGCTGTCGTGAGGATGATGAGCAGACACCAAGTACTCAAAAGACCCTGGATCGTTCTGAAGGACACACTCCCCAACGCACAAAGCCCACCCCGCCGCAGGCACCAAGGGTCCCCTCGGGTGGATTCAGACTGGAGCCTTCAAGCAGAGCTCAGTGCCAAGAGACACCAGTAGGGAGACTGTGTACAATAGGCCTCTGCCTCCCTTGGGAGGCTAAGGTCAGGGTCTGGGCCAATCACATGACCATCCAAGCTCCAAGGTAAGGATGACAACAAGGAGCCGGAAACACTGCAGCTGCCACAGACAGCCCTGGGTCTCTCCCCCTCTGGCCCAGCCTAGAGGCATTGTGCACATTAAATAAATAAACAGCCTGCCGGGCCTCAGCTCAAAGACTTCACCTCTCTTCTTCTCTGCCGCAGCCCTGCTCCTGCCTCCCCCACTACTCAGGACCTAGGCTAGGCATTCTTCGCATCCCTCCCTTTCTGTCAACCCAGTGCTCTCTCTTCTACCCTTACCCAATTCTGACCCACACTATCCTGGACCCATGGGACTAGGTGGATCTTCTTGGACCATGTGGGGGATTCCATGGCCACCGCTTCTTCTTCGGCTTCTTCCTGGAACCTCAGTTTCCTCCTGAACTGTGTCTTGGGCACTCTGATTTGCAATCTCAACATGGCTGCCCTCTGCTCTCTGCCCTCTGCCCTCCTGGATGCCCTTCTCTGATAGCTCCACGCAGTTCTGGGCACCTCCCCGAGACTCTCCTATCCTCTGTCGGACTTTCCCTGCTCTGCACTTGAAGCTGGAGTCATCCGAATTTGCTTTGCCCATGGTGACTGTCAGCTCTTTGTCATCTGTCTTTGCCATGACTCTTCTAGGAAGCCCACACCATGACCTCTCTCTCAGTTACTGTGGAGTCAGCACAGCCTGTGGCTGGGTGTGGAGTTATGATACCTATTTCCCAAGATACAGCACCTCAGGGGTTCAGCAGGGGCCCCAAGCAGACACTCACCCTCCGGACATTGGATCAGTTTAAGTTCCCAAAAACTCTCAGAGGAACCTTGAGCACCTCAAAGGACCACTGGCAGAGGGGTCAACATCTGGCCCACGAGCCCCTCCTCCCAGAACTGTCTACACTGTTTGGTCTTTGCTGAAGAGATAAGAAAAAGCACAAGTATGTTTCTCTCTCTCTTACTCTACACTTCATGTTTCTGACAGCAGGCCTGTGTGCACATTCTCCAGCTGCCACCAATAGGTGACATTCTGTGACTCAGTTCCATTCTGATCCTACTGATCTGGGATTAGCTCCCTCAGGCTCAGGTGTTAGTCCTGAGAGCCTGCCTCCAACCCAGACCCCACTGTAAGCAATAAGCGGTATATCAGTTGTACTTCTGGTTAACTGGATAGGATACAGGGTTCTCATGTTCAAAGGCTTGGGAAAACATTGGTGTGTGGATTCTTATCTTAATAAGTGCTGTGTGAAGGTGTGAGTCACCAGCTGGATGCTCAAGATAAGGTTGGAAAGGTCAGCATAGGGATTTCTGTCCCCATGGAGTTAGAAGACACACCCTGTCAATACATGGCCACATTCCCCCAAGTTCCACTGTTCGGAAATTTTTCTAGATGTCATGTCTAATAATTAATTCATTTCAGTCACTATCCCCTACCCAGAGAACACGGATTGGCTCAAACTGGTCCAAGTTTCCAGTCTTAGATTTTCCTTTTCAGGACAGGTTCCCATCCAGGATCTCACCCACCTTGTTACAATGTCAGATGCTCCAGATACTCAGGAAGTACCAAGGGATGCAGAATGCAGTGTCACCCTGGAAGTCACACAGATCTCAGGTGCCAGCCATGGGAACAAGGATTAAAGGTCAATTCTGAGAACTGAAGATGTGCTTTTAGCCCTTCTAGGGTTCCAGAAATAACCCAGTGTTGAAGGAGCCCGAGTCAGGAATTGAGAGTAGACACCAGTTATACATTTGCAATTACATCATTGCTACAGTGTATTTGTGTCCTCTCTAGACTCCAGTGGAGCCATTAAGAAGTAGTCAGGAACAGGGGCTGGGTGGGATCAGGTGTCTTTTGCAAAGGGGCTTCTGCCTCCAGCCACATGAAGAGCAAGGGTCGTCATCTCAAGGATGACACCAACAGGGGCCAGCTGAGGGTCCCTCCCCCTGAAGCTCTGTTAGAGCTTTACGAGCTCCGCCCTTCTCTGTTTAAATATCTGAGGCATGTCTCCTTCAATGCTACGTATGTAAGCAGAGCTTGCCTGACTCCTCTTCCCTGTCCCATGACCCTTAGCCCCAGCTCCCTGGTTCTCATCCATTGCAGACATCTGGCTGTTGCTGTTGGGTCAGACCAGACAGCACACAGGACAAATCTTCCAAATTCTCACTGCCAAGGCAAAGACAATTTCCCACTTCAAAAGGAGTAAGAGAGTTTATTCACATCAAAGCGTCTGTGGGAGTTGGGGTGGGGGATTTCTGCTGTGGGAGTTGGGTGGGGGGAATCTCTGCTGTAGGCTTCAGATATTTTTCTGATGACATTCTTAGTTCTCAGGTCGATGGAAGCTAGTGGTATGATTAGTTAACACATTCCAAAGGTTTAACCGATAGTCAAAGCGATGTGAGGTCAGATGTAGAGGTGACGGCTAAATTACAGTAAAGGAACTAAAGATAGCCCAGAACATTGGCTTTGGATCTGCAACATTCCCACTCCCTATAATGAGTCTGTAGAACCATCTTCAGGGACCTTCGATCCATTTGGGCATAGCTAAGACAGTCTATGAGCAAACCCTTGAGGTGTAAACAAGGGTTTTGCTCTCTTTCCCAGTGTCCTGCACCCCAGCCAGGGGCCCCTGGTGACAATCATAATTATTCAGAATGATTTCTCCAGTGGTGTTAGCAGTGACAGAGGGACCTTGTTGGGAGCTAGCTGATAGGAGAACACCATGGACAGCAAAGTTAGGGAGAGGCAAGTGTTGGGAACACACAGGAAGATGACTTCACCACAGCCCTGGCATGTGAGGCTGGTCAGAAGCAGAGGCCTTCAGTTTGGCCAGAGCCATTGAGTTTTGTGAGGGAAGTCCAGCTGAGCAACAGGAGTGGGTGAGGCTGGAGGGGAGGCAGCCTCCCCGGCAGAGTCAGACAATCGTCCTGCCTGGGAACCTTGGTCAGGATGAGGAATGGGGGCTGAGGATGTAGTCAGGTTGGGGAAACAACAAGTCCAGGAAAACAATACAGACACCGCCCCTTGGCGGGCACAGGCTGCCAGGATCCCATTACTATTGTTCTGCTTCCTCCCTGGGGCCCAGCTGAGAGCAGGCTGCTGGCTTGCCGGATTGTCACTGTGGCCTTGAGAGTATCTTAACAAGTCAAGAGGGGGGTATAATAGGAAGTGGCCACCTAGAAGCGAGAGCAGGCACGAAAGGATCAAAGGACAGGAGGCTTTGTAGAGGAGGCTGGCAGAGTGTCAGGGAGCTACAGCGGGCTCCACTCCGGCCTCATTGTTCTACAGGGTACCAGGCCCAGAGAGGTACAGTACTTCCTGGAGCTGAGACCAGGTAGAAGTAGGGCTTCTCTTTGGGGTCAGTTTACTCAAAGTTCCCACTCTACTCACAGCCTGACAAGTGTTCCAGATGACCTCTTGGCCCAGAGCCTCAGAGAGCTTCCAAATCATGGGCTATTACTCCACCCCAAGAAGGTGCTTGTCCTTGCCAAAATCGCCCAGGCATGGTATTGTGGTCAAAATATCGGCTCTCGTCTGGACAAACCACAACAGGCCAACATGGTTCCACATGGAAAGGTTTAATGAGAGAAGAGTAGAAGAGGAGAGGAGTACAGGCCAGCCATGAGCACATGGAGGGAAGTGGGGAGGGGAATGGGGAGAGAAGAGACAAAGGGGAAGAGGGGAAGATCAAGAGAGAACAAGAGAATGAGGAGGGGGCAAGCAGCCCCTTTTAGAGTGAGTCAGCAGTACCTGGCTGTTGCCAGATAACTGTGAGGGTGGAGCTTAGACAGAATGCTAACACGTGGACCAGCAGTAGGCGTGCCCTGCTCATCCTGAAGGCCAGGCAGCTTCAGGGCTTCCTATGTGCTGGGCTGAGACCTGGGCGGGTGGGCACAACAGCTCAGTTTCTTCTTTGGCTCAGTCCTGCTTGCTTCTCCTGGGAGGTGGTTTCTTAAGTGCCCCTGTGCTAGTTTTGTGGCCACTTGACCCACACTAAAATCATTTGACAGGAGGGAATCTCAATTAAGGAAAGGCCTGCATTGATGAGCAATGGTGGTGACGAACGTCTTTAATCCAAGCACTTGAGAGGCAGAGGCAGGCAGATCTCTGAGTTTGTGGCCAGCCTGATCTACAGAGCAAGTTCCAGGACAGCCAGGGCTACACAAAGAAGCCTTGTCTTGACATCCCCCAACCCCAAAATGCTTCCATAAGATTGGGCTACAGGTAAGTGTTTTCTTAATTAGTGATTGATGAGGGAGGGCCCAGCCCATTGTGGGTGGTGCTGTCCCTAGGATGGTGGTTCTGCATTCTATAAGAAAGCAGGTCGAGGGGCTGGAGAGATGGCTCAGTGGTTAAGAGCCCTGACTGCTCTTCCAGAGGTTCTGAGTTCAATTCCCAGCAACCACATGGTGGCTCACAACCATCCGTAATGGAATCCGGTACCCTCTTCTGGTGTGTCTGAAGACAGATACAGTGTACTTATTTAAATAAGAATAAATAAATCTTAGAAGAAAAGAAGAAGAAGAAGAAGAAGAAGAAGAAGAAGAAGAAGAAGAAGAAGAAGAAGAAGAAGAAGAAGAAGAAAAAGAAGAAGAAGAAGAAGAAGAAGGAGAAGAAGAAGAAGAAGAAGAAGAAGAAGCAAGCAGGCCAAGGAAGTCATGAGGAGCAAGCCAGTAAGCAGCACCCCTCTATGGCCTCTGCATCAGCTCCTGCCTGCAGGTTCCTGCCAGTTTGAGTTCCTGTTTGGGTTTCTTTCAATGATGGGCTAAATAAACCCAATAAACCTTTTCCTCTGCTTCTTTTTGTTTTGTCACAGTGTTTTGTTGCAGCAAAAGGAACCCCATCTTAGTCCCCAAGTGTCATCAACAGGCCATGGAACCCCAGAGGGTGACAATAGCGGCCACATCTGATGCCAGGACACACAGCCATGTCTGGTCCATTCCACTGCTGCTGCTGGACTCCAGCATGGCAATATCAGGTAGCTAAAAGCATTTGTCATCGAGCTTGACATCCTACATGGTGTGGGTCTGGGACCCACATGGTGGCAGGAGAGAGCTGACTCCCACATGCTGTCCTCTGACCATAAGCATCAGGAGCCTCAGAAGGAATGGACAAAAGAAGCAGCAAGGTCGGGCTCAGACTGCAGCCTCTGCTGGTGTTTATTTGAATATGTGTCTTCCCAAAAGGGACAGCTCCCAGTGCACGAGTGTTCAGAGGTGGGACTCTGGGGAATGCTGGGTCCTGAGGGCTTACTTCATTGGGGGGACTGAACCACAGTGGACATAGTTTGATGGTATTATCGGAGGTCTTGGAGAGCAGTAGGTAGGGTCCTGGAAGGATGTAACTTGACCCTGCCCAGTCTCTTCTCTCAGCTTTCTCTGCCGTGGCCTTCCCTGCTTCTATCTTGCCATACACCTCAAACTCATAGAGCCATGAATTGAGATCTCTGGAGCCAAAACCAGTCTTGACTCCTGTTGCTTGTTTCCTTGGACATTTTGTTACAAAAACAAAAAGAAACAAACAAACAAACAAAAAAAAAAAAAAGCAAAAACTGAGCAAGACACCTGGGCAGTTTTGTAGCCTTGGAGGCCCGTCTTCCATAACATCTCTTAAGTTTTCCTCCT
Source organism: Rattus rattus (assembly GCF_011064425.1). Lineage (NCBI taxonomy): Eukaryota > Metazoa > Chordata > Mammalia > Rodentia > Muridae > Rattus > Rattus rattus. The sequence continues at coordinate 63,038,441 of NC_046163.1, forward strand.
CTCCCTCCTCCCCCTCTTCCTCCTCCCCTTTCTTCTCTTCCTCCTCTTCCTCCTCCCCCTCTTCCTCCTCCCCTTTCTCCTTCCTCCTCTCCCTCCTCTTTCTCCTCTTCCTCCTCCCCTCCCCTCCTCCTCTTCCTCCTCCTCCTCTTTCTCCTCCTCTCCCTCCTCCTCCTTCTCCTTCTCCACTCCTCCTCCTTCTCCCCTCCTCCTCCTTCTATAAACCCCAGACATGGTTATTGAGGATGAAATTGTGAACCACATGAGTGATAAACACGCAGCATGGTCCCAGCACCTCATCTCTGACCTTGAGGTTGTGCACACTGGCCTGCAGTGTGAGACTCTGTCTCAGAAAAGGAAATGAACAAACCCAAGAAACCTCTCTTCCTCCAGGTCTCTGGAAGCATCAGGAGCCTCAGAAGAAATGAAAAGAAATAGCTCTGATCCCTTTGCCCAGATCTGTGGCCAGCAGAGCAGATGGGAGCAGAGCTCTCGGTTTCCAAGAGTAGGAAAGTCCCTGACTCTCCTACAAGCCCCTTTCTCCTCAACAAGCAGTTAAAAGAGATACATTTGTAACCATGTTTCTTTAATGGGTAATTTCCTGTTTCAAAGAAGGTTGATCTCTATCTATATGCAGGTGAGGACTGGCACCAGTTAGGTCAAGGTCATGGTTGGACGGGGAAAAAAAATAAGGCGGGGACAAAGTGTTTGTAAGGTGGGAGAGGCAGAAGGAAGGAGAATCACGTGGAGATGGGGAAGGATGACTCAGGTCGGGGTGATCTTTAATTGCCAAGGTAGCTGGGATGGATTTCTGTAGGCAAATTTATCTTATCTAGGTGGGCGGTTTGCATCCTTATCAATTGGTTGGGAGTTTATTGTGTGGATGTATTGTGGATTGAGGATTTAACATATAAATCTGACTGTTGGGTTACAGTTTGAGTCTTGATCTCACTGGGTTGCTGGGAATGTGAACAAGAGTCCACAGTAAGAGAGCTGCGAGACAGGCGGTCTCTGTATGGGACAGGCGTGGCAGTGATCCGCCTGGTCCGAAAGTACCTGGGGGCAGTGTGCAGCCGCTGAGATATATTAGTGCTAGTTCCAATGACCCCATGGAGCCAGGACTAGAGGGGACCAGACCTCAAGGGTACTCACGGGAACCTGGTTCCACCGATTTTTTATAAATACCGCAGCAGGTAATCTCACCACTGGCTTGTTTTGTGTTTAATTAAGTCTGACAATTTTATACATGAATACAGTGCTATCTAGACAGTTCTCCAGACAGTTTCTCTATGTAGTCCTGGCTGTCCTGGAACTCACTATATGGACTAGGCTGATCTTGGACTTCAGAGATCCGACTGCCTCTGCCTCCTAAGTGCTGGGATGAAAGGCTGGCTTGTAGTGCTCTCTCAGGCCACTCCTGTCCTCTACTGGTTCCCTCCCACCCTGTCACCTCCCCACATTCTGTCAGCAGTTTGCAGCAACTCTGAGCGACTCCAGAGCAAGTCAAAACCAAAACTAAGTCTCAATTATGAGTAAGAGAGTAAGTTCCAAGAGGAAACCACTCACCCTGGCTGTGAGTGCCAGTGATGGCGGCGTGGCCCTTCACCTCAATGTCTGCCCAGTCCATCTTGTGGCTCTGATGTTTATCGAATTAATAATCTACTAATCTGTTCACTTACTTACATACTTATCGAAGTCCTGGGGTCGGAACCCAAGGCCTCGCACACACTAAGCATTCTCTTGGAAGTGACACCCCATCCTGGCTTGACTGCTTTGAACTAGGTAATCTATGTGGAGCCCTGTTACCAGGGACAGAAGAGGAAATCACCAAGAAACAGTTTAAGAAGCCAAGTCAGTCCTCCCGGTGCGGAATGGGCTCCCTCTGGAGCTGGAGGCAAAGCTTGGAGCTTGAAACCCCCAGGGGTTCAGGTTTAGCACAGGCCCTGCCAACAAACGTTTGTTCTCCTGCCCCGCCCCTCTGCGCCCTGCGCGGCTGGTGTTCCTGCCCGGGTTTGGCCCTGGTCCCTGTGAGAGATCTTAAGATCTACTTTCCCTTCAGCGGGGATGTGCCCTGGAGTGATTTGGCTCAGGGCAGCTTTGCCTCCAAAGTTAAAGACCAAAATCCCGTATTTATTTCTCCACGTTTTTCTAAAAATCATTGAGGGAGCTAGAGACTTTTTTTTTTTAATTCTAACTCAGGAACCGAACCATTATGGCTTTTGGAAAAAGAAAACAAAAAACAGAGAGCCTCTGGAATACTGCCTTAACAAGTATACTGAGGGTGTCCTTCCCAACCCCTACACCCCGAACCTGACCTACATCTACACTTTATCACAGAATAAACTTCCCAGGAAGCTCTCTGTTCAAGCTCCAGATACTGTGAGCCCGGTCTTCATTCCTCCGCTCTCCTGCAGAGGCAGAACCGAGGAAGAGAATCTGAACTCTGACCTGGGCCAGCCGAACTCGGTGTGGTTCTCCACCTCTGAGTCGCCACCCCTTGGGGGGGTTGGTCAAGAGACCCTTTCACAGGGGTTGCTTAAGACCGCTGGAAAACACAGATATTTATATGACACTAAGGTTCATAGCAGTGGCAAAATTATAGTTATGAAGCCGCGATGAAAGTTTTACGGTGGGAGGGACACCACAGCATAAGGAACTATATTAAAGGGTCACAGCATTGGGAAGGTTGAGAACCACTAGCGTAACTGGTTCCGTGGCCACAGTGATCCCTGAGTCAAGAGATCTGAGTTCAAGTCCTGTTTCTTGGTCACAGATGCCATTTGATACTTCTCTGAGCAATTACAGGTGCTGGGCAGAGAAACAGCACGGGTGTGGGGGTGGGGCATTCCAAAGTAACAGACTGTTGCCTTGGCTCTTCTGTGCTAAGACAATAGGTGCTACTGTTCCCTACTCCAGTGGTAGCGCTTCACCTCCCCTGCACGAGGTGAGAAACATGTCCTAAATTTCTCCTCTACCTGGAGATGGAACCTAGGGTTCCCATGGTAAGAAAGAACTCGACCTTAGCTCTTCGCCATCCCCAACAGGCAAAAAGTTGTTACCATAAACTTGCTTTGCCAGATAATCTGATGGCTACCCAGAACCTAGTGTCTGCTTCACCCCTACCATTGTTTCTGTGAGAATATACTGAGCAGGGGGGTGTGCCAGCATGGACTGACACTCAGGTCCCACTCGGCTGTCCCAGTCTCCCTCCCAGGATCTTATTAGCAGGGGCTTCTTAGCTTGTAAGCAATGCAGACTCCTGGCTCCACACTTAAGTCAAAGGTTCTGGAATTTTTTCATTTGTAACAGACTTGAAGGCTGTGGCTCCCCACCCTAGAGCCTGAGGGATTCTAGAGAATGTAACCTTTAACACTGCAGGTGTGTGTGTGTGTGTGTGTGTGTGTGTGTGTGCGCGCGCGCGTGCGTGGGTTGGTGGGGGCAGGAGCCACCACCCACTACACCACATTCCCAGGTCCCACCAGAGCCCCAGCTATCTCCCTCAGGAGACAGAACAGCCCTCCACACAGGAAAATTAGACAAGCTGGAACTTTTATTTACACCAAAAGCAAAGAAGGGATACAGAGTTTGATACAAGTTTTTTCTTTCGCCATAATGGGGAAGCCAAGCTCTTAAACTCAGTTGCAGCGGGGTGTGGGCCCTGCTGCCTGACGCAAGAAAATAACCAGAAAAGCGAAAAGGAGCAGTCTGTAGCAGGAACCAAGTTTTCGTGCTGGAAGAACCAGGCTCACAGAACCAAGAGTCCCACACAGGGGATGTGACCACAGAGCATGCTCCAGGGGCTGAAGTCCACCTCAAACCTGGCAGAGTCCCAGGGCAGCCCCTGAGAGCTTTTGACTTTGGACATTTTGCATTAATTCTTAGCCAGACTTTGAGAGACACCAGGCCAGACGGACTTTGCTTTGTTGCCTTTATGATTTGGGAGGAAGAGACTTGGAGGGAAGGAAGCAGCATTGACTGTCCATACCTTCCCTGGGCGCCACACCTCTCCCTGCCTGGCAGAATGTTGTTGGGCTCCCTGGGGTTCAGTGGCATTGGGTGGCAGGAGAGGCACCCCGCAAAGCCACCCATGCCTGCCCCGTTGCAGCTGACTGCATGTGGCCCTTTCTCCTATTTACTTCCCACTTCCCATCCTGGGGCCATCAAGCAAGCGTCACTGTGTCACAGATGTGACCCTGCACGTAAGCAGTAATTGCTACTGAGGCTAAATCGAGACAACTTATTTCCCAGATCTGCATATCCAGCAGGACCCTCCAGAGCGGTGCTGAGTCTAAATGGACAACTGCTACTGTCTTCTCCACCTGTCCTTCTGTCCATCTTCCCACCCTACCCACCAGTGCCTAATGGTTGGACTCAGTGGGTGATGTCTGAGCATCACGGCTTTGTGTGCCCCAGGAAGCCTCAGGCCAAAAGGCTGACACGAATGCTGCAGAGTGGTCCCGAAACTTTCTCCGGATCTTGAATATTATAGAAGCAAAGCTGTACTCCTGGCCTGCTGTTGGGGTTGGCCAATGCTCATGGTGAGAGGAACCTCTCTGTGGGGGTACTTTAAAAACAGTTGTGACACACACCAGTACAAGATTTTTTTTTTTCTCCACTTCTCCCATCATTCCACGGTAGTCCATGAACCATCATTGGCGTGTGCCAAGCCTGGGACTCTTGCCTATATTAATCTTTGAATCCAAGAGAGATGCTGGCCTCAGAGGTGTGAACTAAACTACCATGGTGATTCTGGTCTCCCAGCTCCCTCTGGTCTTACACACAACCAGCCCAGCGCTCCCAACCGCCACTGCTTTCCCAATGTCGTTCTTGGCCTTTTTCTTCTTTCTTCATGCCCACCTCTCACTTACTGTCTCCTCCTCTAAATATACATACATCAGGTCTCATTCAGAGTCTTTCTCTGTCGCTCTGTCTCTGTCTCTATCTCTGTCTCTCTCCCTCTCCCTCCTCAATCAAATGGGGGACTTAGGCACCCGTTACCCGAACTGGTGTAGCCAGTCACGACAGCTCAGAACCGGATAGCTGGCCCAGACAGTGCTGACCCAGGTTCCAGCTCTGAAAGCACCTATTCCAGTCTCCCTCCCAGCTTGCTTCTGATCCTGACCTCCCTCCCCCCTTGCCAGCTGCATGCTTATGTAGACCTGTGAAAATGATACACTTTGATATTCTTTCAATTGTCCCCACACAGCTGTGAACTCGGGTTACAAAGCATCACGGTCTTTAAAGATGGTTTCCTTCCTTCTTTTTTCCCAAACCTGTAATTAAACTCCCAGATGACAGTCTGAGTGGAGAAAAGAGATGGGGGAGATAGACTTCTGAAACAAACAGCTCCCTTGCTGTACTTAGTAAAAGGATCATGGGAGGCCAAGGCTAGTGCCGTCAGCCCCTCGACCTTTTCAGAAACTAGCAACCATCACATTAGAGGTCTGTGTCCTCCTCCCTCAAATTCACCCACTATCCGCATGACTCAGATCCCGGACCGGCCTGCAGTATCCCCGGAAGGCTCTATCTAGCACAGGAAACAAACTAATCCTAACCCCAACCTGACCTTGGCCTAATTCTCTGCAGAACTGACTCCTGGATCCACCCAAGTCCAGGAGTGGCTCAGCGGATAAGTGGGACGGCTCCCGCATCACAGTCAACTACTTCAACAATAGCACACGAAGCAGGGTTCCTCTTCTGAGTTCCCATGAGTCCGAGTCTGAAGTGCTGGTGGATTCACACTGTCCCCTGGGCAGAAGTATTCTGGTGTCACCTGCCCCTGCAGCTCTGGTTAGCGCACAAAAGACACCACACTGGTGGCCACTCCAAATGGGGCAGTGTAAGCTGCGGCAAATCCTTGTAGGCCAATGACAATGTACCGGCATCCTTTGCTGATGGCCTTCCCGACATTCTATATTTAGGAAGAGAAAAACAAAAGTTAGGTGAGGCAACCTGTTGATTCTTGTACGGGACGTGCACAGAGAATCGTTTGCCCTCCGTGTATCCAGCAATCTATTGAGACCCTGCATCTTCACATCTGTAGCTCCCAGGTCCCGACTCCTGCTCACAACAGGCGTTCTCCATGCATGGCGTGTGCAAGCACACAGTACATTTCCAGATAATTTGCAAGCCTTCTTAAAAACAGAATGGAGGCTGCCAGCTCCAGAACTAAAATGCCTTTGTTGTTTTAAACTAAGACTCACCCCACGGCCAGGGCCATCATAGGCGGGGTTGAATTTTCCTTCAGGCATGTTGTCAGACAGCCCAGTTGGTCCTTCCTGTGAACCTAGTCCCTACTCTGGTCTGACCCACACTTTGGCAACCCGGAAGCCTTTTTATGTTTCCAGAACAATCTGACATCTGTTGAGGGTAAGGACCAGGCAATGTTTTCTGCCTTCTGTTCCTCCTTGGTGAGGGTGCTGCCGGAAGAGGGGACGTCCCAGGAAATCACATCAAAACTTTGAGACCACTAATGGCTAACATCTACTGCACTGTGGTCCTCAGTATTCCTCTTCCCACTTCCAAACTCTGTTGTCATTCTCAGTGACTTTGCATCCACGTAGCCAACCAGAAACTTCTCTCCACCCCTAAGCTTTCAGCCCTGTGATTTTTTTCTGAGTATAAATTATGCTACCTGTTTCCACTGAAGTCACAAGACACGCCATGATACCCAGTGCTACCTGGTGAAGCCAGCCACTTACCCAAGCTGGCTGATTGCTCCTTTGGATACAGCCCCAACTTCCGAGCCTATGGTCTTTATTGCCTAAATTATATATCCTTGGAAAATTGGTTCATCTTCGCCCATTGCCTCCAAGCCAGCGCTCTGACTCTGAGCGCCTTCTCACCACCACCACCCCTCCGCCCCTCTCCTCCCAAGTATAACCATGGGGAATGAGCTTGTTTTTTTCTGGTCTTCCCCACACTTGTTCTTGGTACTTCACCATTCCTTGCTTTCCCTTCTGGGATAGCATCCTTCTCTGTCAGCCCACCCCTTAGTCTGTACCACTCCAGGGGTCACCTTGACACTATTTCCTGCCCAGGATTGTTGAAGAAATGGGTCAGTGCCGAGGATCTTTTACATGTTTGAAGTGACAAATACCATGTCCCCCAGGGAGCAATTGCAGCCAACACTTTATAAACAATGACACCAAAATCAAACTGCTTCCTTCTGAAGCTTGACATTTGTGGTATCTGTATCTGCACATTTGCTTTCCCATAACAGGTTGTTTCCTTTTTAACTACTTATCTTTACAATTTGGGGGGAAGTTTGCGAGATAGCTCATTGACTGCAAGCTACTGCCTACCACACCAGTGCTATTCAAGGGAATGGGCTTAGTATAAAACAAGTCTCTCGGAGGGGGCTGAGGATGGGAGAGTGGAGGAGAGAGTGCCAGGCTAGCCTACCAGATTCACACCTTGCTTCCAGAGCCTATGACTGTATTTCCCTGGAGTGGCAAGCATGGCTTTGGCAGTATGAGTTACCAAGGCTCTTGAGATGGGAGGGTCCCTGGGGCCTCCTGCATACTAGGCAAAAAGTGGCTTGACCTGGGTAAGTATCCTAATCAGAGGGATAGGGAGGTGGGGGTGGGGGAAGGGGGAGGAGGGAGTCAGGCAGAAGATGGAGGGGAGAGAGGAAGAGACTGGAATCAGGGATGGGTGATGGTGGTGGGACACTTCTGTCTTTGAAAGGGAGGGAGATGGCCTCTGGAGCTTCAAAGAGCCATGAAGGAACAGCCCTGACCATTTTAGCTCAGAAGGACTGTAGGAGGACATTGTGTCCAGTCCCCAGTGCGACTCCTTGTCCTTCTGATTTAGCAGAGGAAACCAGCTCTCCTCAGACATCTCTGTCTGGTCATAAAGGTCAGTCCTTCTATTGGGCTGCTCTCGAGTCTGGTGCCAACCTGAGGTAGGCGATCAGCTACAGATCTGAGTGGACAAGAGCTCACCTCTCAAAGGACCACAGCCCATAGCTCTAGGACCTCAACCAGGTGCTCTGGTACCTAGAACTTCCACATGGATTAATTTAATGACTTTGGATACTGCCTGCTATGTGTGTCGGTAAGGTAAGGTGTGTGTTGGGGGGCGATCAATGCCCACTGTCTTCCTTAATTACTCTCCATCTTACTGATTTATTAGAGACAGGATCTCCCTCTATATCTGAGTTCAGATTCTCCTACCTGGCCCCCCTCCTGTCCTCACCTCCCCAGAACTGGAATTATAAGTAGGTGCCTCCATGCCGAACTTTTCCTGGGTCCTAGTGGTTAAAACCTGGGTTTTCATGCTCACTTGGTAAGCACTTCCCACAACCTGGCCCCTTTTTTGTTGTCGTTTGATTGGTTGATTGGTTCGTTTTTGTCCTTCCTAACCCTTGCCAAGCCAGGGTCTCCCTGTGTGGCCCTGGCTGGCCTTGAACTCAGAGATCTGCATGTCTCTGCCTCCTAAGATTAAAGGCGTGGGCCGCCACCACTCAGCTGATGCCTTCATTATCCTCAGATGGTGTAGAGGGAGAAATGGAGACAGTTGGAGAAAGCCACGCCCAGAACCACAGGCTGTTGGACAGCCATGCAGCATGCAGCCCATACATCTGGTAGACCAGCTCTTGGCCCTTACTTTAAAGAGGACATTTCTCCTATTCCCCCACCCACTTTTGTGACACGGCCTAATCTAGGTCTTGGTACATGTTAAGCAATGTTCTACCAGCTAGCTTCACCCCCAATTCTCACGGTTTGTTTGTTTGTTTTTTGGGTGTTGTTTGCTTGTTTGTTTGTTGAGGGTCCCACTCACTATGTAGCCCAGGTTGACCCTGAACTCCATCCTGATCCTAACTTATCCCACGCCTTCTGTTTTATCCTCAACTGTCTCTTAGCTTCCTTAGTAACATGATTTAGTTCTTTTCTCACCATACTTCCCCCGTGCCCCTTAAGGGTGCTTGCAAAGGCAGGCCATGATTTTCAGCTAAGTTCTGAGGCAGGTTCCATCCAGAGGAGGGGCCAGCCTCCCTCCCGATCCTTCCCAGCTCTTTGGCTGTCTGACTGTGCAGCCTCAATCTCTTCAATGCCAGTCTCCTTCACTGCAAAGGGGGCCCAACCCCAGCTTCCCAAGGTTGCTGAGGGGGCTGAGGCATGGAACATAAAGAAGGTAACAGCTATCCAGCCTCCTGGCGGAACCCTTCCTTTCCCCAGTGCCCCGCAGACAGCACTTACAGTAATATGTGCACCGTAGGAATGCAATTATTACGTTACAATCAACTGGGAACATTGTTCTCTACAAGAGGCCCAAGCACAAAGACTTCCAGAAGGCTGGACCAGAGCAGTGAGGACTGTAGGACCATGCTGATGGGTGTGGGTGGGGCAGCAGGGGAGTGAGCCTGTTCTTTCAAGTTGCACAAAAGCCAACAACTTTCCTTAAATAGCAGCAGGAAAGGGCCTGTGTGAAGGATCTGAGAAGTTAACAGGAATGGGAACTAAAGGAAAACACATTCCATAATAACTGATAACTGGAGCGATGATTTCATTTTTAAAAGAAAGCTTTGCCTGGTGCTGAGGGGAGTGTAGATCACCCCCCATCTTCTGCAGGAGCCTCGGCTATTCTTATCAGCTTTGCAGAAGAGGGGTTCCTTGGTTTTTGTCCTTCTCGTTGAAGCCTGGTGCCCTCTCAGCTGACCTGAGAAAGTGGAGGTCAAGCTGACCCTTGTGACTCCTCACTTGGGGCTGGAATCCCACAGACTTCTTGGGTCTCCTGAGCTAGTGCATAAGATTCCAGAACTTCCTCACAGCTTTCTCTCCATTCTAGACAAAAACAAGAAAAAACCCCCAAAACCAAAAAAACCTTGCCATGTTAACATTTCTCCATGTCTCTGTCTCTTACACACACACACACACACACACACACACACACACACACCCCACAGGCACATTCATGTAACATAAAACCAACCAGTTTGCTAGAGAGATGGCTCAGCAGTTAAGAGCTTTGATACTCTTTCTAGAGGACCTGGTTGAGTTCCCAGCACCCACGTGGTGGCTCAGACCATACGTAACTCCAGCTCCTGGGGCAGCGATGCCCTCTTCCGGTCTCTGTAGACATAAGGCAGGTGGCCTTATGTAGGCCAAACACCCATATACATATTTAAATAAACGATTTTATAAAGTGAAACCATGGTGACACCGAGATGTTATAAGGTTCTGTACACTTCCCAAACATTCTCACCCCAGAAGGAAACCAGACACAGCAGACCTCTCTCTGCCTCTGCCCAGTCCCTAAAAACCACCAAGCTATGTCCTGTCTACATTTTCCTAGTTCAAATAAAGGCACTCATGGAAACCAGAGGTAACCCGTGGGTCTGGCTTTCTTCACACGTTGAGGCACGGGAACATGCGCTCCATTCCTTCTTACGGCTACCGAAGGACCACGTGGACGCTCATGGCGTGTCTCACCCTGGTGCATCTACTCAGAGATGCTTGGATCACCTCTTGGCCATTGGTGATATTCTGTAAAACTACTTACGTCACAAACACTTATGAAGGCAAACACCCATTCACATGAAAAACTAAAATAAAAGAACATTAGCTCGGGTAGCTGTTCAATTTTTGTTTCAAGTAGCCTAACCTGTAGGGTAACCAAAAATCACTTTGAACTATTTTTCCACTCCGTGTGTGTGTGTGTGTGTGTGTGTGTGTGTGTGTGTTTTGAGAGAGGATGTCTCTGTGTAGCCCTGGCTCTCCTGCAGCTCACTCTGTAGACCAGGCTAGCCTTGAACCTTGAACTCACACAGTACCCTTACCCACAGAGCCAGATCTTGGGCTCTGATTTTCTTGCCTCCACTTCCAAAGTGCTGGGATTACAGGTGTGCACCACCATACCTAGTCTACACACCCTAGAACTCCAGCCAGGACTTCAGGCACGCTAGGCCAGCGCCCAACCACCCGGCCACACCGGCAGCCCAGCCTTCTGTTTCATTTGTTTGCTTCCTTGTTTGTTTACAAATGGGGTTTCCTCTGCGTAGCCCTGGCCATCCTGGAACTTGCCATCAGAGATCCGATTGCTTTTGCCTCCCCAGAGCTGGGATTTAAGGTGTGCACCTCCAACTGACTGACTTAGTCTTTTCCAGAAAAGCCATCCTAATGAGTGCTGTTTGATTCCTCAGTTTCAGCCAGGGTGAGTTCTTTGTTAATAGGCTCTTGTTATATATAGCCCAGGCTGGCCCTGTATTACCACTCATCCTGTCCCACCTGGGATTACTGGTGGGTTTCCTAGCTTTGGCTTCATGTTGACACCATCACTGACTTTACTTACCTCACCCGTTTGAGTAAATGCTAATATTCTGCTGTGAAGGGATCTGGGTGCCCCAGCTCTGCCACCCTCCCTGGGGGAGGGGGGTGTGGCCCGCTGTTAGGAATCCTATTTGCACCTCTAGTGTACGCACAATGCCTGGCACAGAGTGGCCACCCCCAAAACTTCCCTAATGCCAGCCACCAACTAAGGCTCTGTGTCATCTCCTCACTTTTGGATGGCGTCCTTACTCCCCAAAGTCCTACTTCACTCCAACAATTCGTTTTACCGTCGCCTGCTTGTGAAGAAGATTGAGCCATATCATTCAGAATGATAAACTAAACTCCCGGCAAGCGACCGAGTGTCTCAGGTGTGACAAAGGTCACCCACTGGAGACTACTGATAACTGGACACTAATTCCGGAAAGTCCAGGGGACTTTGGCCAGCACACACACAATCAGTGAGTTTTGTGATTCCCCCCACCCCCACCCCACCTCCCTCCCTAGCCTTGTCTAGGTCAAGAGAGCAATTCTGCTTTTTTAGGGCAGGGGGCATCTAGAAACCAGAACCATGTACCCTGCAAATGAAACTCATTCCATCCATCCTTCCTCTTGCTCTCCCACCAAAGTAAAAAGGCAGGCAGAACATCCTAAATTTCGGGGTGCAAGAGATCGTTGATTAGAGAAGGGGATGCACTGACTGAGTTAGCAGGCCCCGTGGGTTAACGCGGGCGTCTAGGATTCAATCACCTAACGTTCTCCTGTGGCGGGGAACCCGGGAAAGAGTGTGGGAGATAGACGGTCCCGGACTACAGCTTCGCAACTGGGCCCAAGGTTCCAAGTCAACTAACTACCCTCAGCATTCCCACCAGCTCCAACTGGGAGCAAGGGTCCTGCCCGCCTAAGTCTAGTGACGGTACCGGGGGCATTGGGGACACGGGCACAACTCCACCCAGCGCGACTCCCGGTTCTGTCTGAATCAGAGCGGCCCGGCCCTGGGGACCTACCTTGCCGTACTTCTTCAGTTTTCGCCGGTACCTCTTCTTGGGTTTGTCGCCTGGCGCGGGCTCCTCCAGGGAGTCGTAGCGCTCCGGCAGCGCAGCCAGGTGCACCCTGCGTGCGCTCGGGGTCCCCGCGCGCCGCCCGTCCTCTTCCCGCTCACAGTCCTGGCTCTCCGGGTCCTCGTCCTCACCCTCCAAGTGCTCCACGATAGCATCTGTCTCCTCGTCACCGGCCCGGCGCAATCGCCCCAGGGGCCCTCGGCCCACCAAGCTGCTCGCCTTGCTTCGGAGCCGGGCGCCCACCGTCATGATGCCGCGGAGCTGCGGAGAAGGGCCCGGGCTAGGAGGCAACCTTTGCTCTATGCCCCGCCCCGCTCCTGCCCCAGCGGACCGCCCCGGTCCGGTGCGCTCCGGGAACCAGAGGTCGCAGCACACCCACGCGGTGGGGTCCAGGACTACGGGCGGAGAGACGGGCGCGGGCTTAGCCAGACCGGACATAAAGCTTTCCGGAGAACCCTACAGCAGAAGCCAGAGCTCAGGGCAGGCAAGTTCGGCTGCACTGGGAACAGAATCCAAACAACAGACCTACTCCAGGTGCAGGCTTTTAAAACTGACCGGGCGTGGTGCACACACCTTTAATCCCTGCAAGTGGGAGACTGAGGCAGGTAGATCTCTGAGCTCAAGGCTGTCCTGGTCCACAAGTTCCGGGATAGCCAAGGCTACAAAATAAAACAAATAAACAAATGGTGGAGATGGTATTGATCATGAAGGTTCCTCAGTGCTGGCGAGGATGTACTGACAGGGTCATGAAAATATTATTTTCAGGCCTGGGGATGTAGCTCAGTTAGGAGAATGCTCCCTTAGCATACACGAAGTCCTGGGCTTTTATCCCCAGCGCCACAGAAGCCCCAGCAAGGTGGTGGCACGCGCTTGTAAATCTCAGAACCTAGAAGTGGAGGCAGAAGGATTAAGGGTTCAAAGTCATTCTTGGCTACAGTGAGTCTGAGGTCAGCCCGGGCTACATGATACCCTGTCTCAAACACAAATAAGGAGTGCGTTATTTAAGAAAATGGTAACGCGCTGAGTGTATTTCACGTATATTTTTGTCTTCACAACGTTTCTATGCCTGACTATCGGCAGGCCTGTCTCCTATCAAAACATTCCATACATACTTACAACTAAGTAAAGGGTGGAGTCCGTCCTTGAAAAGCTAAGCAGGCATTTAGACAGCTGGTTCTTGGCAGTGCAACCTGGACAACAGCTATCAAACTCTGTGTGTGGGGGGCTCTCACTCCGCTTTATAGGAAGGAGAGATGAGATCAGTTTTTACAGAAACGAAGCAAGACTGGCTTCTTTGTTGTTTTCTTTTTTTTTTTTTTTTTTCGGAGCTGGGGACCAACCCAGGGCCTTTGCGCTTGCTAGGCAAGTGCTCTACCGCTGAGCTAAATCCCCAACCCCTCTTTGTTGTTTTCAAATCAAATCTTCTTACATTAAATTGCTTCCTGAACATTTTAGAGACATGGCAGTGTTTTGTTTTATAAAGATTCATTTACAAATAAAACCCTATTTTTAATTATGCGTAAGTATGAACAGAGTCTTTGGCCCGGAGCCGGAGTTCCAGACACGTGATGTGGTTGCTAGAAATCCATCTCTGGTCCTCTGAAGGAGCAGTATATTCTCTTAACGGCTGAGCCATCTTTCCAGCCGGTTTCCAACATTTAAACTTTCTTCCTCCATGGCCAGACATCTCCAATAGCCCCTTGTTCAGTTACCCAGAAGCAGTTCTTCACACAGTTAATGAATGTGGCTTCCACTTTGGAATGAGAAACACCTGCTTCTATACTTGTTTGCATTTTTTGATCTAATGTCTTCTGCAGAACTAGGTCTTTTTGGTGTCTTAAGAGGTTTTTAAAGCATTATTACCCCTTTGATCTGAAAGGGCCAGAGTTGAGGTCATTCTAAGGCCAGTGGGAAAATTCCACCTCAAACCTCCAAGCACAAAGACCCCCTCCCTGGAAGGTAGGGCTGGTTTAGTTCCCAGAGCAACTGCAAGCCAAACTGACAAACAAAGCCACCTGTGACTCCCAGCAGACCTCCTCTTGACTCCCAACCATTCCCCTGATAAGTCCAGAATGGTCCACTAATCACGAGTCAGCTTAGAGGTCACTTTGCCCCATCAATAATACCCTGCCTAGTTACCAATTGTTTGCAAGGTATATAACTCCCTGTCAGAGTCTGCTTGGGGTCTTCTCGCCTTGAAGTGGGAGGACCCCGACGTGTTGGAATAAAACTCCTCTTGCTATTGGATCAATCACCGTCTCCGTGAGTCTCATTCAAGAGGTCCCAGGAGAGATTCAACTCAGACCTCACAGATCTTGTGTTCCTGGTTTTGAAGTCTTTTCCATTCTTGCTTGATTTCTGTACTTTTTTTTTTTTTTCTTCTGGAGCATCTCATACAGATTCTTCACTGGAGCTTTTTCTTCAGTTTGTTTCTTCTTCATCATCCTCATCACCACCATTGTGAGTTCTGATTGAACCCCTTCTGTCGGCGCCAGCACCGACCTGGTACCGAGAATCGGGCGAAAGCCTACGGGATGAAAGAAACACACATACACACACACAGGTTACCGTGTCAAGCCAGGAGAGGAAGAGAGGAAGAGAAGAGAGGAAGAGAGAGAGAGAGAGAGAGAGAGAGAGAGAGAGAGAGAGAGAGAGAGAGAGAGAGGGAGGGAGGGAGGGAGAGCGGAGAGGGAGAGAGGGAGTGAGAGGAAGGAAGAGTGAGAGAGAGGAGGAATAGTGAGAGTCTCCTGTAGCTTTATTCACCACTTATATACCCAAGTCTCCAGGTAGAAAATAACTGGGAAGCACAATGGGAAACCCTGGCTCGTGACTACCTGGCTCGTGACTTGGTAACAAAAGACCAACTATGAGACCTGAATTAATTAGGGAGAAATCCCAGAAGACCAGCCTAAATCTCCAGGATAAAGGCTGAGGAAGTAAAAGGCAGAAGTAAATTGACCACCACCCAGGTGTGGTCCAGGTGTGTCAGTTCCACATGCATCAGCCGGGCTCAGCAGAGGTCATGCAGTGGAGACACCGGGTATTTACTACTTGGTCTTTTCTTCCTGTGCCGTAAATACATGGGAGAGGCCTCTGTCCAACAATCCCATGACTTTGTGGCCATACAGTTACAAAGTGGCCAGGCCCAAATCCAATATGGCACTACACCCTTCTGGGACCCCTTGTAAGGAACTCATGGAGGTAGCGATCGATGCAAAAGCAAGAGGAGTTTTATTGATCCAACACTCACTGGGGTCGACTCCCTTTGGAGAGAGATGACCCTGAGCAGACCTTAATAGGGAGTTATTTACCTTTGATAGAGACATATTTCAAACAATAGGGCATACCAATGAACAGTGGTAACTAGGCAGGGTACTATGGGTGCGGCAAAGCGACTTCCAAACTGACTTGTGGTTAATGGACCATTCCAGGACTTTGCGAGGGGATCAGATGGGGAGTCACAGGTGGCTTTGTTCAACAGTTTGGCTTGTAACTGTTCCAGGAATGAAACTAGTTCTACTCCTCCTGGAAGGGGTGGGGGTCTTTCTGTGCTCGGAGGTTTGTGGTGGAATTTTCCCACTGGCCTCAGATTGACCCCAACTCTGGTTCTTTCATCATGATCATCATGATCATCATCATCATCACCACAACCACCATCACCTTTGTCCAGTTTTACTTTTTTTTGGTAGAAACTTGTTACCACCTTCAGTGGAGATAGCTTCCCAGAAAGACTCAGGAGTTTTATATTTTCCTCACTTCTTATTCTGTTTGTGCATCTTTCACATCTTTCATAGCTACTGGGTGCTGTCCACTTACATGTTTAGAAAAACCAAAAGAAAGAAAGACTCACTACGTAGCGCTGGCTGCCCTAGAAATTCACTATGTAGACCAAACAGGTCTGGAACTGAAACAGATGGATACACAGAGATGGGCCACTCACCTCTGGTCTCCCAAATGCTGAGATTAAAGGCGTAGGCTACCACACCCAGCTGGGGTAGGTTTTTTTTGGAAAAAAAAAAACCCTCACACATTGTATTTACCATTGCAGGTGTGGTAACACACACACACACACACCTTTAATTCACGTGGATGGAGAAGCCGAGGTGGATGGATCTGTGAGTTGGAAAGCCAGGGCTACTACTATGTATCACATAGTGAAACACTTTCCAGTATATATCATAGCATCATCTATATTTTTCTAGGAAGTTTCTAAAAACACAAGGCCATGTGTTCACAGTGATAGAAAGTGACGCAGCCTCCTAGGGACAGGAGAGGGGATTTCTGAAGCATGCATATGACATCATGTCATACAATTCTAAAACCTGGGATTTGCACATAGCATCCCCAGAGTGCACTGACTCAACACACTTGGGACATCATGTTTGCTTTCTGGTTGGGTTTTATTGTTTTTTTTTTTGTTTTGTTTTGTTTTTTTAACACAGGGTCTCACTATGTACTTCTGACTTACATGGAACTCACTGTGTAGAACAAGCTCAAACTCAAACTCATAGAAATCCTCCTGCCTCTGCCTTCTGAGTGCTCCTTGTCTCTTTCTTTTTATTGTTATTGTCTTTTCCTTTTTTTTTTGTTTGTTTTTGTTTGTTTGAGGCAGGGTGTCTTAGGGTTTTACTACTGTAAACAGACACCACAACCAAGGCAACTCTTATAAAGGACAACATTTAATTGGGGCTGGCTTACAGGTTCAGAGGTTCAATTCAGTATCATCAAGGTGGGAGCATGGCAGTGTCCAGGCAGGCATGGTGCAGGAGGAACTGAGTGTTCTACATCTTCATCTGAGGCCACTACAAGACTGGCTCCCACATGGCTATGAGGAGGGTCTCAAAACCCACTCCCACAGTGACACACTCCCTCCAACAAGGCTATGCCCACTCCGACTAGGTCACACTTCCTAATAGTGCCACTCCCTGGGCCAAGCATATTCAAACCACCTCACAGGGACTCTCTACATAGCTCCAAGTTTCCTGAAACTTCTTATGTAGCCTAAGTTGGCTTCAAACTCACAGTAAACTGCTTGCCTCTGCCCCCACCAGGTGCTGGCACTAACAGCAAGTGCCACTCCACCCGGCTGCTTGATTGCCTTTGAGACTTCGGTCTTGCTATGTCCACCACGCTGGCTTTGCATGCCTAGGCTCATCTGGTCTCTCATTTCTAGAACGTAGCTTTTCCCTTTTTCCTTTTTAAAACTTTTAATTAATTAATTTGTGTGTGCGTGTGACTTTCACATCATCCACCCCAATCCTACTTAGATTCCCATCCCTTCATATCTGCTCTCTGCTCAACTTCTCCCCACCTACCCACCCCCCAAATACCAAACCAAAATAATTTAAAAAAATCACTGTGGATGCTTCAGTGTGCACTGTGCACCCTTCTGCCTTCTGCCCAATCAGCTTTACTTGCAAATGCTCCTGTTGTAAGACCCCATAGTGGCCTTACCTCAGGAGCGCCACCCACAGAGCATAGATTGACAACGTGACCGCTGCAATAGCATGAGGGTATAAGGTTTTAATCATCCACGCAGGGAGAGGCAACCCTGAACCCAAAAGCACACAGCTTTTATTTGTTACAGAGGGCAGACTTCAGCAACAGGGTTAGCTGGCCCATTCTCATTGGTGGTACACAGGACAAAGGATCTTGTCAGGTATTGGCTAGCCTGCTCAAGGGGCTGTTCTTGGCTCAATTAATCACTTTCCTCATCCAGCCCTACCCCTGGCCTTGAAGAATCACTGGGAAAGGGCTAAGTTGGCATGTCCCTTAGAGGGGGGTGAACTGGGTGGTCACGCAGGGTCAGGATGACATCTTGCGGTTGTTCTCGGAATTTACCACAGGGAGGGGTAGGGGGTCTTTCTGAGAATAGTTGTTTTTTCTTTGTTTTGTCTTAATTAGCTTAGTCAGAATCTTGATCACCAAAACTTTATCATATCACTGGGCATCCTGATGTCAGATGTATCTCTCAGAAAGGTCACAAGTTTGTCATAGGCATCCTGACCACCCGATGTATTTCTCAAAACCTTGTTTTTATAGCTTTGTTTTTCACATCTATGAAACTTTATTTCTTCATTCCTTGCAATGGTCTGGTTTGAGGCCTCTGCCTTCTGCCTCGCTACCAATGCTAGGACTCCTCTCAAATATCCTGTTGTAGCCCTGTGTCATGGAGGTCCTGCAGCCTTGGATCTGAGAATGCCCCTTCACATACTCCAGCAGTTCATAGATGGGGTGGGTGTTGTGGTGGACCAACTCAGAGCCCCAGATCTGAGTCTGGGTGGGAGCTGAGTTGGTCACCCCACCAGCAATCCTCTGTCACCAGAGCCAGCGCTCCAACACTGCCCAGAGAATGTGCCAGGTCTGCTCTCTAGAGCGCTGTAGGTGGGGGCTGGGGGGGGGCAGCTCTCCCTTGCCAATGCCCTCCTGGCCAGCTCACCCTCCTCCCAGCCCCCAGGGCCAGCTCTATTATGCTGCCCAGGCAAGGGTCAGGCCTGGACTGCAGTGGCCCATAAAGGACAGGGCCAGCTCTCCTGCACTCACACCACCAGAGCCAGCTCTCCCAGGCTGCTCAGGCAAGGGACAGGCCAGCTCCTCTGAGTGCGGTGGCCTGTAACGGATGGAGCCCGCTCAGCGCAGTGCTCAGACATCAACATGGCCTCAGGAGGCAGCCCAGCCCAGAAACACCTGCATGACCTTTGTCGGTAACATGGGCCTCTGACATTGACACAGACACTGACTATAATACAGGACCATGGACCCAGACATGTCCCTTAGCGACAGCCCAGGCCAGGACATCCCATGGCCTCAGGTGGTTGTGCGGGCTCCTCATATCCGCCTGTTCCTCACTACTGTCACTGCCGAGTCCTCGGTTCCACCTCTCCATTGTACAGGAACCTCGCACCTTTGCTTTCTCTTCCATCTCTCTGTGGCTTACGTTATCTTTCTCCATCATGTATTTGCCCATCTTGGGGTTGGACTGGGCACTTGGGTGTCTTTCTTCTGGGCCCTGTGGGGCTGAGGGATGCCCCTTGCTTTTCATATGGGTGTTTACCTCTGAGTTCTGGGGAATGCAGAGTTAAATAGAACACAATCATGCAAGAGAAAGCGAGGACATGTGCAAGAGGAAAAGAGGCTGGCAATATTCACCACTTGCAAGTGATACGCTCCTCTGTTTACAAGGCCTGGGACAGTCCATCCCAGACACTGGACAGTGACCTACAAAAGACTGAAACTAGATCCTCATCTGTCCGTGTGTGTGTGTGTGTGTGTGTGTGTGTGTGTGTGTGTGTGTGTGTGTATACACACATATATATATACATATATGTACATATACACATATACATACATATACACACACACACATATATATATACACACACACACACATATATATATATCTCAACTCAATTCAAGTAATGTAACTCTGAAACTGCTAGAAGAAAACAGTTCAAGATAAAGGCTTAGGGGCTGGAGAGGTGGCTCAGTGGTTTAAAACGCTGGCTGCTCTTTTTTTTTTTTTTTTTTTTTTTTTTTTTTTGGTTCTTTTTTTTTGAGCTGGGGACCCGAACCCAGGGCCTTGTGCTTCCTAGGTAAGCGCTCTACCGCTGAGCTAAATCCCCAGCCCCTGGCTGCTCTTATATGGAGAGCCCAGGTTCAGTTACCAGCACTCACTCGAGGCTCACCACTGTACAGCTCTGTGGTCTGTATTTGTTTCTTGCACTTTTTTTTTTTTTTCTTTTTTTCATAGCTGGGGACCAAACCCAGGGCCTTGCGCTTGCTAGGCAAGTGCTCTACTGCTGAGCTAAATCCCCAACCCCCTGTTTCTTGCACTCTTACAGTTCACACTCTCACAGTGTTCTGCTTATGTGCATGAGGCCAAATGCACAGAGACCAGACCCTCTGAAACTCTAAACAAGCAAGCAAGCAAGCAAGCAAGCAAACAAACAAACCGATTCCTCCTCTAAGTTATTTCCTTCAGCAAGTAGCCACGGAGCAAAAGGGAAAGCCCAAAGGACCAGAGAAAGCGTTTGCAGGCTCTAGTCAGTGTGGAAGATACAAAGAGGAAAAGAACTCAGAACAGCAGGGAGACTTCACAGAGCCTCAGGGCAGCACACAGAGACTTCACAGAGGGTGAGGAGGTTTCTTCGGGAAGGTAATATGTTATCTGCATAAGGGACAACCTTCCTCCCTGCTGTGTGGTAAGGCAGCCATCACAAGGGATGTCTCCTGACCAGATGTTGACAAGTGCAGTTGGATAAACTCTTACATTTTGGATGACTTGGAATGTTAGAGCTCCCCGCAAGGGACTATGTAGGTCCCATTCTTTTGATCAGGAGGAAACAGTTTTCCCTTAATGTGGCTCACCAAGTGTGATGGTTTGTTTATACTCTACTCAGGGAGTGGCACTATTACAAGGTATGGCCCTGTTGGAGTATTGTGTCACTGTGGACATGGGGTTTAAGACCCTCATCTTAGCTGCCTGGAAGCCAGTATTCTGCTAGCAGCCTTCAGATGAAGATGTAGAACTCTCAGCTCCTCCTGCACCAGATCTGCCTGGATGCTGCCATGCTCCCACCTGGACAATAAGGGACTGAACTTCTGAACCTGTAAGCCTCAATTAAATGGTGTTCTTATAAGACTTGCTTTGGTCATGGTGTCTGCTCACAGCAGTAAACCCTAAGACACCAAGCCTCCAGCAAGGCTACTGTATCACTCCCCACTTTGAAGAGGTAACCCTGGCATCATCTAGGAGATGTGCTGAGACTGAGGAATAGATATATTAGCCTGTGGACACCAGGAACATTCAGAGATCCATTCCCAGAGATGTTTACCCAAAAGGATTAATGTCTGGCCTGGTGCTTCACCTCTGCTCCTTCAGTTCCAGGCAGGACTCATGCTAGGACACGAGAGATCAGAACTCCTTCTGACCTTCTTGACCAGAGAACTGCAGACATTCCTCAAACCGCTGCTTGTGGAGTCCTTGCCAGTCTCAGTCTGTCAGTGTGGGCAGGTTTGGGGTCCCTGTGAGACTTTTGCTTTTCACTTGCAGACAGCTGATTGCTTTCTGTGTTCACATGTGATCAGTCCCTGGTGTCTCTCTCTTTCACAGGGCTCTCACCCTGTTGCTTCAGGGTCCTGCCTCTGTTCTCCTCTGTGTTAACTACCTCTCTTCAGTTCCCTCCTCTAGACATAATTGCATTCTTAGGTAGTGAGGGTTCTGGCCTTTGTACACGAATCTGGAAGGGATACAGTTGAGTTCATGACAACCTTGACAAAACTTGGGCACATCTGTCTTGATATCCTTGATACTGGAGACCAGAGACCATTACTGTTCCAGCACAGAAGACCGTGGGAGATAAACCCATTATCAGAAGCATGGCTGTTGTGTGCCCCACCTTCTACATCTTAGGAGAGCTCCAGGTCTATTTATGTTAACTTACTCAAGGGGCCTGGTACACGCTACCCACCCTTCCTAGCCTCTCACATTAGATAGGCAACTTAGGGGGAAATCACATTCTTTACCACTCTGAGAACCTCTCGTTACTAACATGGAAACTGTCTTCCAAAAGAGCAAGGACATTGCACAACTAAGAGTCATGAAATATATCACCTGTGCCTGGACAAAAAAGAGTATGGGAGACCTCAGAGAGTTAAGAGTAACTGCCTATTTGAAATAGCTTACATAAAAATAAGAACAATTTTCTATTTGTAAACATAGAAAAACTTTGTTTCAATCTTTGTTTAGTAATAAAGCTATAGTTTAGAAGGAGAAAGAGACCACAGCTTTGAAGTTACATTGTTTATGAGTTTATTCTTATAGGATACAGTCAAGAAGAAATGTATCTTTGGAGCTGATAAAAGAAGGTTATGACCCATATAAGACACAGAATAAGGGATTTATTTTGCAAAGACTGAAACTGAAGGTGTGCATGCGCATGCATGCACGAAGGCACGCACATACATGTGGGCACGGGTGTGCGCGCACGCACGCACGCACGCGCGCGCGCACACACACACACGTGGGTAAGAGTGCACACACACAAAATTATGAATCTCAGCTAACCTTCAATCATTTTGCCACTTACTTATTTCCTTGTCTCTCTGTGTGTGGGGAGGTATTATGATCGGAATCTCGAGGCTGAGTTATTGGTGTTCTTTTACTGGCTTTCTTTCCAGTATCCAGTCTATTCTGCTAGCAAACGCTGCAGCTAAAGCTGCCTCCTCCTTATCAGGAAAAAGCACTAACTTCACTCTTCACACTCCCTACACCCAGATCAGTAGTTATGACAACAGCCCAGGCCTGCTTTGCAAGGCCCCTTGATTGTGGGAATCCTGTCTCTCAAGGCTTCCTTAGGACTGCTACACCCTCTGGCACCGTTGTAGCCTTGAGTTTTCTGTGGGTGAGGGTTTACCTCTGCACTGTTCCTAAATTGAGAAATTCTCAATGCAAACATTCTAGTCCAGAAACAGACCCTACACTAGTGGTTCTCGACCTTCCTAATGCTGCAGCCCTTTGATACAGTCCCTTTATGTTGTGGTCACCCCCCCCCCATAAAATTATTTTCCTTGCTATTTCATAACTGTCGTTTTGCTACTGTAATGAATCATAATGTGAATATCTGAGGTGCAGCCCTGGGCACATGCACTGGGAATTTAGCGCAAAGGGAAGCAATTGATTGGTCTTTATAAACAACACAGTCAGACAAAGCACAGACATGTCTGAGACATTCACTGCCTGTGAGGAGGAACACAGGTTAGTGCAGCAGGGTCCCAGGTTCAGCTTGTGCGTGGGCTCACCTGGGCCAGCCCAGTCTCCTGCCCACAGTCTTGCCCTCTCTCCAGCCCGGGAGGTTGACAGCAGAGGGACCACTCTTGCTCTTAGGTTTGGCTGGGATGTGTATTTGTGTGGCCCTTGCTGTCTGTGGCCTGTCGCTCCTAGAAATCAGTGTTGCCGTCCTGTTTCACATATTACAGTCCAATGACAGTGGAATAAAGGTCAGTAGGTGAGGAAAAGTGCATTTTAGATGAAAAACATCAACTTAACCCCCCTGGCAATGGGCAAGGGGACACCTTGTTGGTGGTGGTGTTCTTATACATCAGTTAGGGGCAGGCAGATGGCAGTCCTGGGTTCATCCTAGCTGGATGCCTGGCTTGGTGGCCAAAGCTGTTTTATGCCTAGGACACAAAAATGAAATGAAATGAAATCAAATCCAGGCAGCACAGTGAGAGAGGAAGAAGACAGGCAGAGACCTGCTTTCCTCCGCATCATGCAGGAAAGATGCCTATAGACCTGTCCTCTGCCGCATGGCATGGGACAAAGACACACAAAGCCCCCTTTACCACCAGGGAGACGAGAACTGTGGACCGCCATGCTAATCACACACCTGCCCTCTGCCCACTGCACAGGTGGGCTGGAGATGTGTGCTTGCTGTCACGTCCTGCAGCACAGAGGGAGGATGTTACCCAGGGACCCTGCCAGTCGCATGGCCAGCCTGCAGCAGAAGCCACCACAATGTGCGAGTATGTGGTGGTCAGATAGGAGAGACAGAGAAGTAGGACAGCCTGGGCATCATGAAGAGAGATGGAACTGGAAGCTCATGGGTGGAGAGGAGTATCCTGTTGGGAGTGACCAGTCCTGCCACCTGAGGCCATGGTGAGGGCCCAGCCTGAGCTGCTGCTGAGGGCCATGCCTGACTTCTTGGTTATATAGTAGCAGGGGTAAGTGCCGATGTCCGTGACTCACATCACCACTAGAGAACATAGGGATGTCCCTGGTGGGGCAGCTGCTGGGGACCACATGAATGTCCAAGGACTGTGCAGAACTTGCCCCGCCCCTCACCAGCCCTAGTGCTCTGTAAAACCAGCCCCGTCTGTTGCTTGTGGCAGCACAGGAGAATGGGCCCTGCACCTTACCCAGGCAGCACAATGGAGCTGGCCTTGCTGACGAGGGTGTGGGTGAGCTGACCCTGTCACTTGTCTGCTGTGGGGTAGTATGGGTGCGGGGATGATGTCACCCTCCCCTACCTTTCCCCACCACCTGCAGTAGAAGGGAGAGCTAGCTTTGATGGCATGAGAGTGGGAGAGCTGGCCTGGCCCCTTCACTGGATGAAGCACCGGGGAGCAGGCTCTCTACCTTCCTTGCGCAACACAGTTGAGTCAGCCTTGATGGCAAAGGCATGGTGAGCCAGTCCCAGTGTGTGAGAGTAGGCTCACAGGGTGCTGCACTTGGGAGAGTGGGCCCTGTACCTTGTCTGCACAGTGGAGATGGCTCTGGTGGTACTGGTGCAGGTGAGCTGGCCCCGACAGCATAAAGCAAGGTAGTTAACCCTGCCTCCTGCCAATGGTGGCATTGGGTGGCCTAGCTGGAGCAGTTCTGGAGCACTCCCTGGTCGTGTAGATAAGGGAGACCCAGCTTGATGGTCAGCCCAGTTGCCACCCACACCCAGATTCAGGACTCTGAAGTGGCCCACCCTAAAATTAATCTTTTGCAAATGCTTGGGATTTGTGAAAGGGTCTTACTGGACCAAAGCTGCAGGATCTCCTTGACATAATAGCTAACCGGAAGGAATCTCAGTGAAGATCCGCTATTGATGGGATCACAGAAGCCAGAGACCTCGATCCAGACCAACGACTCATTGCAATGAGCATTTGCAAGTGAAGATGTGTGGACAGAGGGATACACTCTGGGACACACTGTGACATACTACAGCTTCTGGGATGAGATGTTTTCTACATGTCATGGTTTGAATATGCGTGGCCCAGGGTGTGGCCCTATTAGAGTAGGTGTGGCCCTACTGGAGTAGGTGTGTCACTGTGCTGTGGGTGTGGGCTTTAAGACCCTCATCCTAGCTGCCTGGAAGTCAGTCTTCTCCTAGCAGCCTTCAGATGAAGATGTAGAACTCTCAGCTCCTCCTGCACCATGTCTGCCTGGATGCGGCCATGCTCCCACCTTGATGATAATGGACTGAACCTCTGAACTTGTAAGCCTCAGTTAAATGGTGTTCTTATAAGACTTGCTTTGGTCATGGTGTCTGCTCACAGCAGTAAAACCCTGACTAAGACGCTGTGCTTTGTTTTTGTATGTATGTTTTTTATTTTTTGTTGGGGAGGTTGCAAGAGTGAGGATGAATATGAGGGGATGGGGAGAGGAGCAGGACTGGGGGGCATGACATAAAATTCACAAAAAAAATCATTAAAATGTTTTTAAGAATCAACTTAGGGGTTGGGGATTTAGCTCAGTGGTAGAGCGCTTGCCTAGCCCTGGGTTTAGTCCCCAGCTCAGAAAAAAAAAAAAAGAAGAATCAACTTAAATCTTTAGAAATTTAAAAAAAAAAATCACGTCTAATTGCCTAGTTTGGATGCATGTATGTGAACTGTATGTGCACCTGGTGCCCTCAGAGGTCAGATGAGGGTGTTAGGCACCCTGGACCTGGAATTACAGTTGGTTATGAGCCACCACGTGCTGCCTGGAAACAAACCTGGTCCTCATCAAGAGAAGCTGGTGTGCTTTACCACTGAGTCATCTCTCTGCCCCCCAAAGCAATTTTTCTTCCGTTCTCTTTCCTCCCCCTCCTCATTTTCTTTGGGGGAAGGGCAGCAGGGCCTTACCATGCTGCCCTAGCAGCCTCAGACTTACAGAGCTCTGCTTGCCTCTGCCTCCCAAGTGCTAGGACTAAAGGCGTGCATCATTGTGCCCTGCAAAGAGTTTTATTTACTGAAAGAGTATCCTTTGCTAGATAAAACTGCAAGATCTCGCAGCAAATGTGTGGACGGGTGCAGTGGCCTCTTTTGGTAAGACAGACGTCACCCTGACCTAGGGGACGCAGCACCCAGGAAACACTGGTAATGTGTCTTGCTGAGTTTGCCAGGCATTTCCCCCAAATCAGTAGACTCTGAAGGTGGGTCAGGAAGCAGGAAGATGTAAAGTTACAGATGCACAGGTGCAGGTCACAGGACAACTTGTGGGGGTCAGTTCTCCCATCATGTGGTTCCCCAGGTCATCAAGCTTGGCAGTAAGCACTTTCATCCACTGAGCCATCTTCCAAAAGACTGTTACCCAAGTGGGTAAAAGGTAGCCCCCATGTTGTTTACTTCTGCGCCACAGCCCGGGACTCTAGTTCCAGTCCCAGCGTGTCTATTACCCTCATCTGACCTCTGCGGACACAGGTTCACATACAGTACACATCCATCCATCCAAACTGAGCAATTATACACATAGCCTGCTTTAAGGCTGCTGAAGCCGGACTGGAAAGCCCCATGCGCCCAACTGCTTTCAGTGATGTCCCAGTAAGCACATCCACAGTGCATATTTCATACTTTACAATCCGCTTGCCTTGCGTAGGTTGCAAAACTTCCCAACATCTTCTAGCCACAGATAAGACAACCTGGGGCTCTGGCAGACGCCACATGGATGCTGCGTTTGGAGCTCTAATCCAATCTCTCTCTCTCTCTTTCTCTCTCTCTCTCTCTCTCTCTCTCTCTCTCTCTCTGTCTCTCTCCCTCCCTCTCTCTCTCTCCCCCCTCCCTCCCTTTCTCTCTTTCCCCCTCCCTGCTTCCCCCCCCCTCTCTCACTCCCCGCCCCCCTCTGGTTTGGGATCCTGGACACTCTCTGGGAGAGCCCTCCACTGTGAGGGTTCTTCCCTGAAGCACTCCACACTGCATCCCAGTGACACTCTATCCATGCCATTCTGCTACCACCTCATGGCCATCCCTGTTCTCTGATCGGTTGCCGGCCTTCAGACTGAAAAACTAGCATATACAGACAACCTTGCACAGAAAAATGTCACAGCCGTGTTTTCTGGATGATGAGGTGTTTGTCTTTTGTACTTTTATCACAGGTTTTGCCCCCCCAACCCTTGTGTGTGTGTGTGTGTGTGTGTGTGTGTGTGTATGTGTGTGCGTGTGTGCATGCACGTGGAGGTCAGCTTGTGGGAGTCAGCTTTCTCCCACCATTGGGATCTGGAGAGGAGACTCAGGTCATTAGGTTTGGCAGCAAGTCCCCTCACCCAGCAAGCCCTCTGGCCAGGCCTGAGGTACTCGGCTCTAGTTTCTCATTTGACTCACCTCAGTTGATATGGCTAGACTTTCTCCTTCACTCTGTAGGGCAGATTTGTTCTCCATTCTGCCTTTTCTGCATCTGCTCATGCCTAAAGATGCTGAGGTCGTTGACTATTGTGGGTAGAATGCGGGTCTCACTTCAACATGCTGATTTCCTATCAGTTGGCCATTTACCCACTAGTGGGATCGCTGGATTATACGGTGGTTCTGTTAACATCTGAAGAGCATCCATACCGCTTTCCAAAGTAATGCATGAGTTTACATACCCCACTAATGGTGGGCAGGAGTTCTCTTTCTCAACAACCTTGCCCACACTCACTGAGATCCTTATCTTTTTGGCAATGCTCAGATAGGATCCTCTTGCTCTCACTTCCCTGGTACTGAGATTACACGCAGGCCCCACCACTCCCTGCTCCATAGTGTGGCTTGTAAGTAAATGCATTTCTGACCTGTGATTTTGGACACTTTTTCCATATACTCGTTGGCCATTTGGGTAACTTTTGAGCGGTGGTTTACTAAGGTGCCTTGCACATTTGTAAGCTGAGGTTTCTTGTCTGAGTTTGTGTGTATTTTAGATATTAACTATCAGGTAAATTATTTGCTGACACGTTCGTGTTACAGACCATCTCTCCACTCTGTCAATTGCTGCTTATCTGTCCACGGGCTTCTTACATCAGTAAGATATCTGAAGCATCATTTTAAAAACATTTCTCTCTCGCACCCTTGCTGGCTCACTGGCTGTAACTGCTGTGTTTAGGGGTTGTGTTAAACGTATGGTATACCTCTGACTTACCGTAATCCATCTTAAGGTGATAGCAAACCACACATGTGGTGTAAAGCACTCTGCAAAGAACCTCTAGGCTTGTGTGCTGTCACCATGAAGTTTTGCTTTCACACGTCACAGGTTGTGATGGCTGATCTTGTCGGCTTGGAAAGAGGGACCTTCCTGGAGGAACTGCTTCCATCTGGTTTGCCTATGACCATGTCTACGAAGTATTTCTTCCATTGCTAACTGATGGAGGAGGAGTCAGCCAACTGTGGGCGGTGTCATCCCTAGGCAGGAGGGTTTGGGCTGTATAAGAAAGGGAATGTTGGGATTGTGCCAGTAAGCAGTGTTCCTCTGTGGTCTCTGCTTCCTTTTCTGCCTCAGTTTCTCTTCGATGATGGACCCTAATCTGTAGGCCAAATAAGCCTGCCCTCCACCCCTCACTGCTTCGGTCATTGTTTTCTGGTAGCAGCAGAGAGCTGACAGGAGCAGTGTTTTGCTCTCTTGATTCCTTTAGGTAGATGCATGGTCCCGTCTTGTAGTCTGCTGCCTTTTGTTTCAAAGATTCCCTTGCACATTTCTTGTGACTCTGTGAGTGTTACAAACCGCTCTCCTCCTGTGTGACAGCCGTCTTCCTCCTTGTTTTGGAAAGCTGTTTGATCTGGGTAGAGAATCCTTGCTTGGCAGTCTGTTTATTTATTTATTTTCAGTATTTTGGACAAGAAACTGGTCCTTACTCTCCCTTCTTAGTTTTATAAGAAGTAACTGTTATGAAAACCCGATGTAGCTTTCTTTCGTATTTGTTAACCAAATACCACAAGCATATGATCGCGAGCAAATTTTCTAAAACCTCCAGCCATTCTGTCCGGAAATGTCTTTTACTTCCTGCCCCTCCCCAACGGGCTCCTCCCAGTGTGCAATGATTTATGTTCTGTTCCACTTTGGAATGGTCTCTCCTGCCATCCTCAGCTCCACTGCCTCTTCTCTGGTGTCTACGCTCCCCTCCGTGGAGCACATCTCTTCCTCGGACTCTGTCAACTATGTAACACTCCCGGCACGTGGATTATGTCCACAGTAGTCATTTCTCCACTTCACACACTCTTGCCTCTTTTGGAACACATGCCTGAGTCAGTACTTACCTACTTTTCTGGCTTTAAACTCGGAGACCTGCCTGCCTCTGTCAGCTGGGATTAAAGGCCTGCATAGCCACTGCCAGAGATACCTATGTCTGCTTTGAGTTGTGTCTTTCTCTGCATGGGAGCCGCAAGTCCAGGGCTAAGTGGGGCAAACCCTTCTGGGGTGGCAGGAGCAGAGTGCTCTTGCCTGGGACTCGATGACCCCTGAGCTATTTTCAGGCCTGCCTGTCACCGACCGTAGTGTCTTCAAGGTCTATGCCGATCAATCTCTGGCCCTGGGGCTCTTCTCTCCCTCTGGTTCTTGCCTTGTAGACCTGGCCTTGTCTTGGCCTCCCAGTGTGCCCCATGTGTGTGCATGTGCATATGGAGGTCAGAGGTCAACCTCAAGTGTCATTCCTCAGGAGTTGCTCACCTTGTGTTCTCAGACAGGGCCTCTCACAGCGGCCTGGGTGGTCTCCAATCAGGCCAGTTGGTCAGCAAGCCCCAGGGTCCTGCTTCTGTGTCTCCTGAGTACTGAGATTACAATCGTGCACCACCACAGCTGGTTTTGTTTTGATTTTCTTTACATGGATGCTGGGGATCCATTGTGGTTAAAAAAAAAAAAGCAGCAGGACCGGTTCCCATGAGTTCTCACTCCAAGTGGATCCATGGGAGCCTTGTGCTCTGGTTGTTTCTCTGCCAGCCACTTTCACACACTGTCCCCTTGACGGGTTGTTACCACGCCCGACACACACACGTCTCGTTCTGCGGGCCATTCTACCGTTCTATAGCCGAGCACGGCTTCCAGAACTGAGATAGGTTGTCTCTCTGCCTGCCAGGAACATTGCTCGCATCCTCTGTAGCCCGTTAAAAATCAAAGCTCTAGGAACTTGTAGTTTAAGAATTAGATTTGTATGTTAAATTCTCGATCTACAATCCACAGAATAAATTCACTGCCAATTAACATAGAAACCGCCCACCAAGACAAAACTGACCTAGACCACCTGGATCGGAATCCTTCTCCTCATCTCTGCTCCCCCCAACCACTTCCTAGACTTTTCCTCACCTACCCTTCCTTCTCATGCAATGATAGGCTTCGCCTTCTCCTGGACCCCTTGCTGTATAATGACATCATCCTACAGGAATCAAATTCAGGTCTTCCTGCTTACCGGGAAAGCACCTTGCCAACTGTGCTATCCGTAACAGCTCAGATTTCTTTAAACATCACTATTATTGGGGTTGGGGATTTAGCTCAGTGGTAGAGCGCTTGCTTAGCAAGCGCGAGGCCCTGGGTTCGGTCCCCAGCTCCGAAAAAAAGAAAAAAGAAAAGAAAAAAAATCACTATTATTATTTAATGTGTATGACTACTTTGCCTGCATATATGCTACGTATCTGTTCTGTGTGTGTGTTTGATGATCACAGGGGCCAGGAGAGGGTATCAGGTGTCCTGGAACTGGAGTTACAGAGGATTGCACCAGGTGGCTTCTGGGAACTAAACTCGGGTCCTCTTGAAGAGGACCTTAACCTGTGAGCCATCTTTCTAGGCCCCTAGCTCTGCCTTCTAAACAATGGAACCAGGACACTGTAGTGCAGGCTGGCATTTCCGTCAAGGCAAAGCTGGGCTATCACACAGTACACTATGCATTCACGGGCTCATACCGATGTCCGCTAAAACAGTACCGTGAATGCTAGCACCGCACACACCCTCTTACGGTGTCTTGCTCCATTTATCGCAATGTCGGTGGAACATATACCTTATTCTCCTGTTAAAGGCTCCCTGGCTCCATCCCTTAGATCCCCTATATATTCTCCCTATATGTGTCTATTAGATACAGATCTTTATTTGTTCCCCTAGAGCCCAGAATCTGATGCGTACCCACGCTCAGTACGTTTGCTGAGCTGATGGAGCAGACGAAGTGCAGGTTGAGATGGCCAGCACATCCTATATTCTGCTCGCTGCTACAGACCGTAGCATGTGGCCCTGGCTGGCCTAGAACTTGCAGCTACCTTGCTACCTCTGTTTCCTTACCGCTCTGACTGTTCACCCTCCCTCAGGCTCCTTCTCCCAGACAGTCCTTCCCACTCTGACTTCTTGGCTTCCCTGCCAGTATCACCCAGACCTCATCCTTTCCTGCGTTTCTAGATCATTTCTTACCTTTCGTGTTGGCACTTCCAGTGCTACCTGGCTTTGCCGTCTTGACAGCGCGCGTGTTTTCGTCGGCGTCACAAAGGAACCGCAGTCCTGGAGAGGTGGGGACTGTCTGTGCAGGTGCTTGCTAACCCCAGCATTCCACGAACACTGTGTACTCACGGGAATCTGGGCCCGGAACGGCACTTTCAGCCAGAGTATCACTGGGTCAAGGTTCTGATGTAGGTTTCATCTTCTTGCCATTTATTTATTTTTGCTGTTAAACAAAATACGGTGTCCTATTTTCTAACAGACGATATAAACTGCTTCCACAGAGCCAAGGAAACCCTGCTACCACATAGCCGGGTGTTTATGCAAATATATTAAAATCCTTCTAAGTCTTCAAAATGTTACCACGAACATATAAAACAGAGGATAGATAGTGAATGTCAAATTTTTAGTTCATATAAACAGGGAAATAAACTTCCCTTCCATGAAGCACAGGGGTCGGCTGGAGTGAGAAAACGTTAAGTACCTCTGGCCTCTGCCTTGGGCGCCATCTGGGAGCCTCTGTCCTGGAAAGTGTTCCAGTGAGTGGATTCCTGTGGGAAGGCCAGGCTTTCTTGCCATAATGACATCCCAGGAAGCCACAGCCTGTCCCTGGCTTGCTGAGTGCACTTAGGACAGGGAAGAGCACACTCTGAGGGCTCGCCAAGCAGCAAACAGGTGACTCACAGCCCGAGAAAGAGCAAAAGACAAATGCTTTATTATGAGATCTGTTCAAGTAAGGTTTCAGTGTGCACCAGTGAGTGAATGCGGATCTGCATCGAATGTTTGGAATGAACACCAGGTTAAAAAGGGGCTACACAGTTTTGTTTTGTTGTTCCCCCCACCCCCAATGCCACCCTTTCCCTAAGGCAAGAAAACACACCATTTAGAACAGAATGTTACAGAAGGAAGCTACATCCTGGTACAGTACAGAAGATAAGACCATCTTTGTCCGCAGGCTACCGTGGGCCAGCGCGTCACCTACTCTGGCAGCATGCCAGCGCAGGTTCCAGTGACAGGTGCTGACCACGCACTGCTTTCCTTTGAACGACAATCTTTGAGTACATTTTCTATTTCTCAGGAGTGTGCAGTGGGGCCCATACGCTGATATTACAGTAATTACAACATTAAATAACATTGCACAGTCAACCTCCAAGGCTATTCAGTAGAAAATAATAAGTATTTAAAAAGATGTGCCTTTACTAGTGGCTTTACGTCGCATACGTCACTAATTATGAAAGAAGGCAAATGACCAGTCACAAAGCTCCACACGACAGGGATAGTGATGTGGAAGAAACATGAGAACTTGGGCAAAGTATCGAAAACGAAGGCGCAGAGTGAACCACCAGGCAAGCGTAAGTCCACAGTGAGCAGTGGGGAGCGCGCCCTGCTCACAGGCCTCTCCGCACTGACAGATACTACAGTGGTGGGGATGGGTAGAGGCTGGGAGGACACTGGGGCGATGCTCCCAGTGCGGGTCAATTCCTGAGGCAGCATCGTATCCTAGCCAATGCGATCACCAACACTGTACAGATGAGCTTGTGCTATACGAGACGTCCGACACGCTCCAATTTCCGCAGTTGCCCTGCGTGCTCCGAAGGCAGCAAACCTGGTTTGTTTCTCAAAGGCCAGGTGAGCTGTGGACTCTGTCAATCTCTGCTAATTAGCAGATCAAAAGACAGGGAGCCAAGAAGCTCGGTAAAGACTGAACTCTTCCCTGGGGTGCTTCTGAGTTAGCTCAAGGCCGAGCTGTGGCTTGTTTTCGTATGTGGAAAGTCTGGGTGCCACACCATAAACTTTCTCTAAGTCCTAACCACACCTTGTCTGACCCAGGCGAAGCCTGAGAAAGCAGGAGGAACTGGGGGAGGACATCGACCCACTGTCAACTTCTGGTTTAAATTAAATATGATTTTAAAATAATTTTTATAAAGTTCATGCTACAATTTCAAAGACTATTTCTGTGCGCTTTTAATCCTGGACACAATTTTCAAAATAGCATGACGGAGGTAAGAGTTTTAAAAACACACCAGATGTAAATAACAGGGAAATCCTTTTCAACTCAAAGCATTAAACGTACATTTCTGTGTGGAGATCTAGACAACTATACAGGTTTTAAAGCAATCATATTTTATTATACAACTCTATGAACAGAAAATGAACAGAAATACACAATATACTTACCTGTACATGTGAACCTACTTTTGAAGCTACGATTTTTATTATAGCTCGTACTGACTTGAATTTTACAGCTCATAACTATGTATAACCTTATTGCATTAAGGACGATTTCTGCATGGGAGATTCACAGCTGGACCACATTAGGGGTCACCAGTACACTCAGAGACGGTACCTCAGATGTGGGTGCATCTTCCCTGATCCCGAAGCCTACACATCTCTACAGCTTAAGCTCATTTGCTATTTTGGATGCAATGTTCTTAAAGGCAATAGATGTCCCGGATATTCGCTTGAAGCGGACCCCATTGAGTGAGAGCCGAGGCAACTTGCAGACCTCCATCTCCCACTGTACGAGGCTGTCCTGCCGAGCGTCTCCGTGAACGCAGAAGAGCAGGAACCTCTCTCTCTGTTCATAGTCACAGGTGTTGGCATCCAGCACCTTGCGGATCTCTCTCACCATGTCATTGGGGTCCATTGAACTAGTGGTCTTCATGCTCCACGTGAACCGCAGCGACCGCGGCTTGGCCTCCTTACCCTCTTCCTTGTCTTTTGGCTCCCCCGATGAACCTCTAGTAGGCAAAGGGGAAACGAAAACAAAGGTTCTACTCAGCAAAGAAACCTCAGCCATGAGATGTGAGTGACAATTCCAGGCCGAATGAACGTATCCAGTTTGCATGCAGTCAGCCCTCAGAGGGCTAGAGATTTATGTCACTGCCCTTTCATAAACAGGCCTGGGCACCATCTGCCCTCAGAGGGAGCAGAGATGCACGTTATCACCGTGCTGTAAACAGACCCGGGGCACCATCTATTTTGGCATTTAGCATCTTCAGGCTAAAACAGCAAACTGTCTTAAGTGCACCTGTTCCTGGGAAGAAATTTGCAGCTGAAAGTGAAAATGTAATTGCTTTTCCTGTGTTTTTGTGGTCAGTTGTAAAGAACAGATTTGCCATTTACCACAAAGACAGACATGTGGCCCCACGAGTGTACGGGACACACACACACACACACACACACACACACACACACACACACACACACACTCTTTTACGAAGACACACAGACACACATCAGGCACCACTAGGATTTCCCTTATAAAACACAGTATCGAAGTATAAACATGTATAAACATTTTGGTTTTTATCCTCTTAGTTAGGAACAATGTCATGACTCCAGAGGAGAGAGGTTTCAATCTGACAGTCAGGAGGTGAACCACAATTCTGTCAGGGTATCTCGCATATGCTTGCTCTGGTCTTTGCCATTTCTCTTTGCAAACTGGTTTGGGAGGCGCCTGTGGGCTCCCCCCCCATCCTGTCTCACTCTCTGCTCTCTCCTGGTGGAACACACTGGCTTCTATGCTGTTCCCCTCCACAGCTCTGTGCTCTCTTCTCTAATGTCTGCACAGGTCAGGAGGCTTCCCTTGGCTCCATGGATAACCTCCTCTTGCCTTTCCAATCTTTGCTTCTTTCCTTTGTCGCAGTCCCTAGTCTCCCCAACTCCTGACCCAGCATGGCCACCTCCTGTTCCTCCACTCTTCCTCCCCTCGTCAGGCCGTTCACAGCACTGACCACTTATCAGGCTTCTGACCAACTGACCCCTTGACAGCTCCTAGATCAGACGCTCCAGTATGTTTGCCTGTGTCACTCCGGACACACCCCAGCCATCCACAGCCACACTGGGCACAGGCGATGACTGGCACACTGAATTTCTGGGTAGATTATCTCACAAGTAACAGTGAACCAGAGAACCATCTCAAGTAACCACAGGATGGTGAATTAGATGGGTTTCCAGGACACAGAGTGCCTGGTGTTCAATACATTGAACTGTTGTCTCAATATAGATGAGCTGCAATTTTTGCCATAAATATTCCTCACTTGTGATTTAAGGAAAAAATTATATCTTTGAAAGGCATTTATGTCTCTTCTAGAAATGTACATATGCATTTTCATATAATACATAAAACATGCTATGAAATATAAAAAGGAACATAAAAGTTTGTTCCTTTCATTCCCAGATATCGAGCCTCAAGAAAACAGGAGCTCCAGACTGTTAAATGGATACAAAGTATCTATTTCATTGTCTTCTCTGGGGAAACCCAGACCGCATGCCAGCAGAGAGTTTTAGGATGTGGTGCAAGATTGAATACTCACCTACATGCATCACTATCATCAAATCCTCCACATGAGTTAGCTCAGTGTTCTGCACCGTCCCAGGAAGGCTCACCTTAGTGACGCCACATCAGAGAGAACAGTACACTTTCACCTATAATCCCTTGCTCTGACCTACTTTTCTGACAGAACAAAAAGCCCAATTTTTATCAAGTATGCAATTCAAATTTGTGAGTTACAAACTCAAAGCTGTGAAACTTGAATTTAATTACATGCTGGGTGACATCGGGAAAACCCGCCACACTTTGAAGATAAAGGCTCAAAGTGCAGATGCTATCACATGATCACGCTGCCCACCATCACCAAGAGTGCGAGCGAGCATCTGGCACCCGTGGCTCACCTGGCTGTGTCGGTTCTGCCACTGGCTTCGCCTTCGCTTGGGTCCCTTAAAAATAAAGAGAAGGTTGAGATTTAACACTTTTAAAAGTAAAAAGAAGATCAAGAAAACCCACAACCAAAGTGACACTGACATCAGCTTGCTCTTTATTGCTGGATCTGAATCCTTCTTCATGCTCTCACCACAGCACATGATACTGTCGGCAGGAGGCATCAAGGGAAAAGTTGTTTTAAACTCAACCTTCCCATTCCAAGCTACAACTATAATTTAATATTTATCTTTTGGCTTAGTTTAGTATAATCCCAGGTTAAGTAGGGTTTAATGACTACCGACATCGATATTGAACTTTACATTGTTCCATGCACTTCTAGAGGTTGTCGCTCAGTTGAGCAAACGTGTTCGTCTTGCAGCTAAGCACAAAGCTTGTGTTGTGCAGCTAAGGCTGTGCTTAGGAGATCACAGGCCAAGAAGACAGATCAGTGGGCAGAGTTCTTTTGTACATGCATCAGGCCCTGACTCACATAAAGCAGTGCACATCTTCTGCAGATGTGCTGCAGGGCTAGGGGTCAGTTAGGCTAGCCCAAGCAGTGAGCCCTGGGCTCAAGAAATAAGGTAGAGAGTGATAGAGGAAGGAACACACACACACACACACACACACACACACACACACACACACACACTCTCTCTCTCTCTCTCTCACACACACACTCACACATACACAGACACACACACATACACACACATCACTCACACACATATATATATACATACACAGTGCTGGGAGAGGGGAGGGGAGCAGAGGAGAGGAGAGGGGAAGAGAGGAGAGGAGGA
The DNA here is from genome assembly GCF_011064425.1 of Rattus rattus. NCBI lineage: Eukaryota > Metazoa > Chordata > Mammalia > Rodentia > Muridae > Rattus > Rattus rattus. The sequence goes on from NC_046163.1 coordinate 63,075,394, forward strand.
GATGGAAACTGAAATTGAGAAAGTGAGCCCAGGGTTGAAGAGGTGGCTCAGTGAAGAGCACTGGCTGTTCTTCCAGAGGACATGGGTTCAATTCCCAGCACCTACATGGTAGCTCACAACTGTCCATAACTGTAGTCCCATAGGATAGGCTGCCCTATTCTGTTGTGCATATATGTAGACAAAACAGACATACACATAAACAAATCTTAAGAAAGAAAGAAAGAAGCGAGCCAACACAGTTTTCTAAAAGTAAATACTAATTCTTAAATACACAATGAATTATTTTAGAAGTGCCAAGAATTCTCACACAGTGGGGTTGGGGATTTAGCTCAGCGGTAGAGCACTTGCCTAGCAAGCGCAAGGCCCTGGGTTCGGTCCCCAGCTCCGAAAAAAAAGAAAAAAAAAAAAAAGAATTCTCACACAGTAGGTCATCAGCCTATGCAAGTAGGCGAGGCTAAAATCAGACAATTATAAACAGAACCTTACCTAGATATCCGTCTGTGAACTAAAACCAGAAGAACTGCTAGTTGTCTTTACGTTAAAAGTGATTAATATTTTAAAGTCTTCCAAAATTCTAACTACCCTGACATTTAAAGGCAAATAAATAAACTGAGTCAAGTTATAGCCTGATGGTCAAACATTAAGAGGCAGCTTATGAGAGAACAAAAGATCCCTTGGGAACCTAGGAAAATCACCATCTCGAATGCTTACATTTTTAAAAAAAATGTTTTAGCCTTTCCACATTTATATTTTTATGTAAAATGCACAAAGCAGGATCAAAATCAGCACAGCCTCCTCCTATCTAGGGTCCGAGCACAGAGCTGCTGCATACCAAACTCAGTCTGGGCACTAAACAGTACGTGCATCCAGCCTGCAGGGTCTAACTGTGGCCCTTTCCACGGATGTACTGTGAAAACAACATCCATTTTTCAGAACCAAAAAGAATAATAAAATGTATTTGCATTCTCAAATACGGTTTCTTAAATTTCTGTTTTTTTTAAAACAATTACCATTTTTACTAGGCAGGATATTAAATTCTCAGTGCCATCTGTAAAAGTTACTTTATCAGAGCAAACTCAAGTAAACGTGTTTCTGCGCTGGTTCACCGTGCAGCGCCCTGCTGACCCTGCAGCAGGGAGGAGACACGTGTATTCAGAAGGACTGTGCCGTCCTACGCGCTGACACAGAGGGCACTGCCGCTGAGGTCCAGCTCTACACATCCACAGTGGGATCTCCCTTACATCTCACTGGCCCTGCTTTAGCAGTTGAAACAGCAATCGGCCCCCATGCTGGCCCGGCCTACTGAGGAGAGGGCAGTAGAGTCTTACAGCCTAAGGAGCTAGCTCGAAGTGGGGGGAGGCAGACAGGCACACGGAAGCACGGCTGGCTGCCAGCTCCTGCAGCTTAGCATGGCTCTGGGATACAAAAGCCAATCCACACAGACAGCAGCCTGTGCTCGACTGCACGCACAGGCTGTTCCCTTTCACCTAGGAGCACTGCAAGCCTGGTGTGGAAGCAGCAGCAAATATTGGCAGGCATTTGAGGCACAAGATTCCAAGGAGAATGGACATCAGTATAAACTCCTGTGGGTGTGAAGAGGTACCTTTGAGGTGGGAAGAATCAGACAGGAGTAGGCATATGACATGAGCCTTGTTTGCCCCCTATAATTAAGAGCCCCCTTTCTTCCTGTTTCTTTTTATTTTTGCAGTGTCTGGGGATCAAACTGGAGGCCTTGAGCATGCTAGGCAAGCTACACACTCAGGCCTACCGGATGGTTTTACACAGGAGTGACTCACAGATTTACGGTGCCAAAACTATGTGTGAGAATGAAGGAGACCTGGAAGGAGGTGAAACCTCACAGCGGTTTTGACTGTGAGGCAGGCAGGGGCAGCAAAGGCAGAAGCAGCCACCCTGACTACCCTGAGAAGGGCATTTGCAAAAGTGGGAAAGAAGCAAAGAGAACTCCAAGGTGACCGGGAGGACAGCACTACCTACCACTTCTAAAGATTAGGAGGAGGGAGAAATGTGTCAGAAGCTGAAACTGACTGAGGATATAAAGAGGCAGAGCTGGGGCTACTGGGTCCACTGGACGAAGCCCTGGAAGCCTGAGGCTGTTAAAGTGAGATGGTATCTACTGTCACATGTCCAGCAGATCACCAAGAGAAGACAGGAAACTGGCATAGAGACAGTCCAAAGTCCTGCATACTCTGATATTTAGGGTCATGGGGAGAGGCAAGGAAACCTGGAATTACCAGCCAGGGAGCCCTGGAAGGGGCAGCTGGTTTGTGAGGCAGGAAAACCAGCCATGAGAGGGACGTGGTTCAACCTTGAAAGAAATTACCCTCCTCACTGCTCTATCTCCTGTGCCAGTGACAAACAATCACACTAGCACCCTGCAATGGCTGCCAACACCATCCTCTGACTCCCTGTTGACTGCCGGCTTCTCTCTTCCTCTTACAAGGTGCCACTCTGCACACCTGTCCGATCCGCCTAAGGTCACTGATGGTCTGCCTTTGAGGATTTAAGGGTTGAAACTCAGCTGTGTGGTCCTACACATGGAAAAGGGGGAGGTTGGTAAGTTGCTGTTGTTGGAACAGCAATCCACCTTCCTTCTGTGTTCTGAGATTAACGATGCGAGGCACCACACCCAGCTTCTCCATTCACTCTGCTATTCCAGGAACACTGGAGACACCGCAGGTAAACACCAGTGTCTAAGCAATCAACACTGAACAATGAAATCGTTCATTGGTTCCAGGCTTAGCTCGTAGGAATGTATGATATGGGCCCTAAACAATCAAGCCTTGTCTGGGACTCCTCCTAGCACTTTCCTTGTTAGTGCACCTGCTTTAGCCCACGGCTTACTGCTCACGGATTTGTTTCTTCCATGACGGGCTCAGATCCCACCCTCTCTGTCTTTACAGCACCCTGCACAGCACAGTGACTTTATGTAGCAGGGCTCAGACCGCACGGCTGATATGAATGGGTCAACTTTACATCGGCCTGCATTTGCTCCGCATTCCTACAATGTGTGTGCAGTGCTTTGTATGAAGGACAGCTACACTGTCCCACTAATTGTGAGTTTGTTAAACACACATTCGTCTTGTGTTGATCCTGACGTTCAGGTTTTTACATTTTTCTTGCTTCTTATTTTTATGTGCACTGGTGTTTCTGAGTCAGATTCCCTGGAACTGGAGTTACAGAAAGTTGTGAGCTGTCATGTGGGTGCTGGGAATAGAACCTGGGTCCTCTGGAAGAGCGGCCAGTGCTTGCTTACAAACGCTGAGCTGTCTCTCCAGCCTCTGATGTTAGTTTTTAAGTAATCATGTGACTTAAATTTATTATACAAAGGCAAAAAAAGTTAAATACATATTTAATGTATATATTACACACAAATATATCTATGTAATATATATAATATTACATATAATGTATACACATGCATACTCTATTAGCCTAGTGGGTAATGTGCTTGCCACCAAACCTGGTGCTCTGAGCTGAATCCCTAGAATTCACAATGAAGGGAGAGATGACTCTGTGAAGTGCCCTTTGATCCCCACTTTCCACACGCTAAGGCATGTGCTTCTCTCTTCTCCACCTCAGTAAATAATAACATAAAAGATTTAAGTTAATTATTGTTGGCCACTGGTGTGGTAGACAGAGCAGTGAGGAGCAGTTCTTAGATCTTTCAAGCTTAGATATGTATTTATTTCCTTCATCTAAATAAAAACATTTTAAATCTTAGCTAATTTTAATTTTCTTTTCTTTTTTCTTTTTTTCGGGGCTGGGGACCGAACCCAGGACCTTGCGCTTCCTAGGCAAGCGCTCTACCACTGAGCCAAATCCCCAACCCTTTTAATTTTCTTTTTTTTTCCCTTCTGAGACAGGGTCTCTCTCCAGAGCCCTGGCTGTCCTGAGACTCGCTATGTAGACCTGTCCTTGAGCTCAGAGATCTGTCTGCTTCCTCAGTATTGGGATCAAGAGTGTGAACTACCTCACCTGGCAAAATGGTTTTGTGAAGTTGTGGCTCTGCTCTACAAAAGCTCTAGATTTCCTTGTGAGATGGACCCTCTGCATCCCAGGCTGGGCGCAGATCTGAAGAACTTCTGCTCTTCTTGCCACTGCTTCCTGAGTGATGGCTTCCACAGGGCTAGCCCTGGACGCTGGGCGACCCTGAGCTTCATGCGTGCCCAGCAATACTAGACCAACTGAGCCACATCAGCCCTTAAGTTCTCATTTTTAATTCCTCTCTCTCAAGGAAAAAGACTATTCTTCCTGGTGTTTTACTCCCAATTTCTGTAAAAATCAGTGAGATGCCATGAAGCCATTCTAGAAAAATCCTAGCACAGGTGACAGGAAAGCACCAAGCTCCTCGTCAGCAGCAGAGAAAGCAAGCGTAGCGCCAGCGGACTGACCTGCGGACGAACTTGGAGGTGATTTTGCTGATTATCCCAGTTGACGTCCCCCTTCTGGCATGTGCAAGTGCAGCTGTGTCATGGGACGGGGAGGCAGGTGGTCCGCTATAAGCAGCACTGCGCCGCTCTCGGAGCTGCTCCCCGTGGAAAGTGCTTCGGCTGGAGCTCCCTCGGGGGAAGCGGGTCCTGTCAGGAGTGCTGGCACTAATGCTGTGAGCAGACGGGGAAGCAGCAGGCGCTCTCTGAGCTGTACTGCTGGGAGAAATTAAGATCTATTATCAGAAGAATGACATGGAGTGGCTTTCACTCAGCCTGGGGACTGGGGAGGGGAAGGTGTGGTTATTTCTGTTGGCCCAGTGACTTTTACTCACATTAGAAATGAGGTGCATGGGAGAATTCATTTCCTACATCTGTATACAAGGAGGAGATGCCTATTTAAAACTGTACTTTTCTATGCCTTGTAACACTTGTGACATGAAGACAAAGCTGTCAGAATCCAGAATGCCGACCTGAGTGCAGCAAGTGGGCTTTATTATGTAATGTGCATACCTGAGATCCCAAATGCTTCCAAATCCAGAAATTGTTTAGGCACTGATGTCACACAACACATGAGAAATTCCATGCGTGACATCCACTGAGAACGCACTGTGAAATGATCTTAAGGCTGTGCGTGTCAGGCGTGCTAGACATCTCAGTGAATTTCAGGTTGAAATTCAAGTTCTAGCCCATCCCTCTCTCATTATGCATGGAGGTACTGTGGAACTGGAAAATGTCCAAAATCCAAAAGGCTCCTGGGCCTAGGAAGTCCAGACAAAGGGCATTCAACTTGAATGCTTTTAACATATGTTGCTTAGCAATGTAAGAATAATTTTTATTGTTTGTCAAAAAGCCTTTCATAACACCACCCTATGTTTCTTCTTGAGACCCCAGGATACTGTGCTGCACAGAACAATCAATGTGACTGATGGGACCTAATCACTGAGGCAGTCACATGTTAAGGAGCCGAGTTTCAGAAATCCCACATGTGGTGATACTTAGAAACGTGAACTGAATTTTATCCCCGAGTGGCTGCAGCGTGCCTGCCCCACTGCTGAGACCCATGGCTGTGGTGCCAACAGGATTTGGTTCTGGGTCCCATTTTTTGAGAGGAGGGGTACAGTTTCAAGACAGGGTTCCTCTGTGTAACAGCCTTGGCTGCCTGGAACTTGCTTCATAGACTAGGCTGGCCTTGAACCTACAAAGCTCTGCTGGCCTGTGCCTCCCAGCACTGGGATGCGTGTATCACAGCTGGCTTTGTGTGCCTCATTTTACTCACCATTTATTTTATTTTAAAAGGTTATTTATTTGTGCATGCCATGGAGCACCTGTGGAGGTCAGAGACAACTCCTGAGAGCTGGTTCTTTTCTTTCACTGTCTGCCTTCCAAGGACAGGATGGAGGCCATCAGTCTTGGCGGTAAGCATCTTTACCACATGGTGACCGGTCTCGCCATCCATTAAAATTACTTAAGTGGTAAATTAGGCAGCAGCGCTTAATGGGTGGATTAAAAATATTCTTCTGGAAAGTGATTTCAAGTAGTTTTAGATACCTGCGAACATACACACTTCTTCTCAGAGAGCTCTTGAGGAGACTGCAGAGAAAGCAATGTAAGCAGGACTCACCCAGGCCGATAAGCTTCAGAGCCATCTTTAATGGTTGGCAGTGTAACTTTAATAGGGTGGCCAGAGGTTGACATAGACTTCTGGTGGCGGGGACGTGCTGAGGGGCCAGCAGAGGCCACAGTGGAACCTGTGGAGGACATGCTGCTGGCAGACATCTCTGTAAGGCTGACGTAAAAGAAGACGTACAGTTATTGAAACATGAGAAAAAGATTTCCAAATCTCTATCAATTGACACTTTCATGAGTGAAACACTTGAAATAAACAAACACATTCTTAGGGATTAATGAAACAACTTCCCATTTAAGGTGCATCTGTGAAAAGCTCTCAGTTCTTGCCCTGTGCTTGGGAGTCCTAGGAGGCAGGACATATTTGTGGATGTGTGTCACCTACAAACCAGATGATTACTGTTGGAGTCTTTTTTCACTTATTCTAAGGTTAGTTTCATGTGATGTGTGGCTGTAAATCTTCCTGTGTTCTTTAAGCATTAAGAACTCATAATTATAAGAAAACGCCATTTCTGCAGACAGCAGCTCCTTCAGCTTACGTCATAGTGTCTTCTCATATCATGAGCGACAGGCTAGGCGGACATCAGGAGCTGTAGATTAGCACTGGGTATTGGAGAAACAGTACGTTTCAACTGTCAAGCCTGCAGGATGTCAGAGCAGGAAGCTACAGCCATCCTCGTGTGCTGTCTCCTAGCACTGAAGGAAACCAATGTGAGAACTGACTGTGCTGCTAGATGGTTAGAGCTGACATCACCAGCACGTGCCTCATCCTTCTGATGGGATATCAGTGGTTTTCTGACTACACTAGGACTCAGTAAGAAGCCTGTAGTTCTACCTCCGGTTGAGATGACCACACTTCTTTAGAGGAAGGGAAGGAAGCTCTCATTATTTGGGTATCATGTGAGTTGCTGACGGGTAAGGGGCAGACGGATGTCAGAGCAGTGTATACGGAGAGAAGGTTCAGTCTCCGAGGGTCAGGTTGGGATTGCACACAATGCTTTGGTACTGAGCGATACTCGAATCTACATTTTACTCAGACAACTGGCAGTTAGGAGCAGTTATTTCTTACGTCACCCAATACACTGGCACCCTTCCACTCTGGTAAGGCAAACGGCACAGCGAGAGCGGCTGCTGCAGCCCGAACTGCTCTGGTCTCCTTCCCTGTACCCACAGAGCTACAACACTCCAGCAAAGCCACTGCTGCTGGGCTCGGGGACCTTCACCTGCTGTCTCTTCCATTCTGCAAGGCTGCGTACCGGTCCGTGCCCCTCTCACACACATATGTATTTCTCCTCGTCATGCTACCGCCAGAATATACGTTGTTCTTAAAGAAGAAGAAGAAGAAAAAAATCAATTTCAAAATTGTAACTGTCTTAGTGTGAAATCAAAGAAATGTGTTTAAAACTGTTATTAGAAAAAGTACACAGCATAATTTTAGTTGAGTAGAATCTCACATAAGCAAGATCCAGTTTTTCTCTTTCTCACATTTAGGTGTTAGGAATAAAAAGTAAAGCAAAACCAAATACTGTTGAGAGCTTTTGTCTAGAAATGTGGCGTTTGTCTCTGGGCTCGGACAAGGAAGTGGGCAGGTGAGACAGTGACCACAGGGCTCCGTGTACTGCTTTGCTTGATGACCACCACGAGTGACCTCTTGGCTTATGACTCGCTTGCTTACTCTGTCTTTGATCTAAGAACTGACCATGTGTTCTGGATGGAGCTGGATAAAGACAAACAAAAACAGGAGCCCCAGTCACACCCACCACTTCTTTAGTTTACAATTCCAGCCAGCGCTGGAAGCGACAGGAAAGTGGCGTCCATTTACTCTGCCCAGGAGTGGCAGGTTGAGTAAGGGCAGAGCAGAGAGTAGTCTGTCCTCGATCTCAGCGAGAAGAGGCAGTGTGGATGGCGTTCCCTCCAGAAGCCTCTACAACCACGAACAGCATAAGGACTACAGCAGGTGCATTAGTGTGAGCCTGGCTGAGGGTTGACAGACGCTCTGTGGTCTAAGGATTCGGCCTATAATCCCACACTTGAGTTAGGAGACAGGTTAACCTTGACGATGTTACCAGTATAAAAACGGACAACTCTGATATTCTGCTTTTTGTTTCTGTTTAGTTGCTGTTTGTGGTGATGAGAACCCTGGGACTTGCAGATGGTAAGCAAGCACTTTACCATCGAGTTGCACCCCAAGCCCTGGAGAAGTGACTTTCAAAAGGGATTAAAACAACACTTCTGTCTCATTCTTCAATGAAAAATATCTGCTTATCCAATCTGGCTTTTGCAAGTCTTTAAAATACAGTCGCTGTAACATTTGTTTAGTAGGAACAGTTAATAGCTATTTCCTTGGGAGTCAGATGCAGAAGGGGAAAATCCTAAGCAAAGTTGTTTAAGTGTAGCTTTAAAAATCTTTCAGGGCTAGAGAGATGGCTCAGTGGGTAAGAGACTGCTCTTCCAGAGGTCCTGAGTTCAATTCCCAGCAACCACATGGTGGCTCACAACCCTCTGTAATGAGATCTGATGCCCTCTTCTGGTGTGCATGAAGACAGTTACAGTGTACTCATATACATAACATAAATAAATCTTAAAAGAAAATCTTTAGTGTGCTGAAGAGACATCTCAGCGGTCGTCTGGCAGAGGCCCTGGGTCTGATTCTCAGCATCCATGTGTGTTGGGGGCTCACAGCTTCTTGTCTAAGCTCCTGGGAATCCAATGCTTCCTTCCAGCCTCTGAGGGCCTGGCACAGACATAATAACCACTCACAGACACACATAAGTAAAAATAGTACATCTTAAAAAAATGAAGGAATAACAGAATTGTAGGAGGATGACATCACTCCCAAAGAAAGGCTGAAGAGATCATGACACACGTGTCATTGATACTTAAAAGAAATCCCACAGAAGGATCCACCCCAAGTTATTTTGCAAGTTCAGAATGGAAAGTAGCAAACAGGGAAGTGAAAACTATAAACTTTGGCAGAATCTTCTGGCTTCTGGTCTTTAAAACTGTTAAATAACAGAATAACTGACGTGAATGTAATGCTTTTTAAAAGTAAATAGATACAGTCTGAACACTCATTATTCCCCTCAGCACTAAGGACTCTGAGGAAGTCTCTGTCGATATACAGAGACTGCAAGCTTGAGGAGACAGTGAACAGACGGAGCAGCGCCCATCTAAGAACCGAGTGGGCCGCAGCTGTGAGCGGCCTGGAGAATGTGGACGCGCCTCCTTGTGGACACAGGACTTGCACAGTTCGCAGCATCGGGATTAGGATGCAGTATCACATAAGGACAGACAGGGAGAGGACAAAGCTGAGGGCCATGCCAAGAAGGTCCAGCCTGAAGGGCTGGCAGGCTCCTGTGGAAAGTGGTGGAAAACCCGGAACAGTTTGCTACTGCTGTGTGGGGTGCTGGCCTTCAGAACACTCCTCTAGATGACAGAGTAAGTACTGAAAACAACAGTCTGTATCATCTCCACGCAGATGAGGTAGCGGAGGCTAAACAGTCACACCACCATTATTTATTTTTATTTTATGTGGATGAGCATTTTACCTGCATGCATTGTAAGTGTATCACATGGAGGCCAGAGGCGGCTGTCGGACCCCTGAGCTAGAGTCATGGAGAGCTGAGCCACTGTATGGGTCCTCTGTGAGAGCAAGCGCTCGTGTTTGCTGAGCCACCCCTCTAGACTTAATGTAGTACCCGTGTTTAAAGTGGCGTGCACACCTACCTTTTAGACCAGGAAGTGCTAAGCTGATTGTATATTTGAAAAAAGTACTGTTGCAATTACCACACAGAACACTGGCCCCAGAAACCATAGCCCACTTGTGAGGAAGTGCTGGTTTTGCTTTGGTATGTCATTGAAGATTTTCTAATGAGTATTCCCTCCCCCAGTACACTCGATAGAGGGATCCTCTTCCTTCTGTTGACTTAAAAATTACCACTTTATTTCATTCTTGTAACTCCCTCTTCCTTATGTTCTTGAATTAATGTCTGCTCACCTGTGTTGATTTCTGAACATTATTCCAATCACCTGCTCAATAAGGCAAGTGTTTATGTTTTAATTTCTGCCCCATTCTTACTCCCTGGACACTGTTGAGAAATTTCAGTGTGTGTGTGTATGTGTGTGTGTGTGTGTGTGTGTGTGTGTGTGTGTGTGTGTATCTGTGACAATGTGCATATGTGTATGTGGGGGGATGGGTGTGCATGTATATGGTTGTGCTTACGTGTGTGTGCTTGTATGTATATGTGGAGGTCAGAGTACAATTTTCTCTCCTCTCACTCTGAGTTCTTGGATGTCAGACATGGGGGCAAGCATCCACTGAGCCTTGCTAAGTTATTTGATTACTTTTGGCTTATATATTTTATAGCAACATGTATGTTCTCTTCCTGTGA